>NC_029789.2:65727832-65768160 GCF_000816755.2 Arachis ipaensis | reverse complement strand
ATCGACATGTACGCGTGATATACGCGTGCGTATGGATTGGAATTATGCCAGAGCCACAAAATGGGCATAAATGGGGGCACAACTCTCTGGAAAATGTACGGGGGCATGTTGGCGCATCGACACGTACGCGTCGGGCATGTGTACGCGTGCCTGGCGTTTTTTTTTAGAGAAGCCGAAAATAGAATTTAATACTCTCCTAACCTATAAACATTCTAAATCACCCAAAATTCAAATTTAACAACAAATATTTTGGTTTTTGAAAAATTTTCAAATACAAGACAAACAAAACTTACGCTACAAGTAACATACAATCTAACAACAACTAACCTACAACTTACGGCACAAATGTAATCGAACAAACTAGCGACTAAAATACTAAAGCAAAAGTATACAAAGAAGAAAACTACCTAACAATGGCAACTCAATTCAGTCATTGATTATATATACAAGAGAATGGAAAGAGTTTACCATGGTGGGGTGGCTCCCACCTAACACTTTTATTTAAAGTCCTTAAGTTGGACATTTGGTAGGGTCCTTGCTATGGTGGCTTATGCTTGAACTCTTCCTTGAATCCCCACCAATGCTTGCATTTCCAATGTCCTCCAGGATCCCAAACTAAGCATGTCAAGCTACCAAGAGATCTCAAGCGAGCACCAAGGCCCCAAAGTTGATGATTATCTATGTATATTCCGTGGTCCCATACTTTGTTTGTCAACCCCCTTTCTTCTTGACTTTCATGCTTCCATTTGGACGACTTGGGTGACAAACTTCTTGAATTCTCCGTAGAACTCCTAATCCTCATCCTAGATCCCTTGAATTAAGCTTCACTCCAACCATGAATCCTAAAATTTGAGTTTCCATCCACTATGCACCTTGATTCTTGTTTCCAACCAACACCCAACTCTTTTCTACTTTCTAACCCAAACATAGTTCTAAGTTGACCATCAGTTTCTAACAATGCATATTGATATGGGACAAGGAAATTAAAGGATGATATGGTTACCCATTCAACTTGTAATTTGGATGGTGATTTAGCAAGGAAGATATCTAATGGTCTTGACATTGTAGGCTCCACTTCCTTTGGTTCCTCCTTAATGACTTCCATCTTTTGACAACTTTCTTCAATTTCCTCTTGTTTGCTAACTTCCTCCAACTCTTTTTCATTAATCAAAATATGTATCGGAGGTTGTGAACATTCCCCCTTAACATCAATTCCACACCCAAGGGAAGAAGCTTCAACAAGATCACCATTGTCACTTGGTGTAGAGTTGTCTTCAATGATGAAGCTTCCTTCTTATTCAACCTCCCCTAAGTCTTCTTCCGCTTCTTCTTCTTTAACTATTTCCATTCCTTCCACTTGTTGTAAAACACACTCCATTTCCTTGTTCTCAAGTTGAGACTCTAAAATCTCCCTCACATTCCCCTCTTCGGTTGCTTCTCCCCAATCATCTGTGGTCATGTTTTGCTTGTGGTATGAATCCCATGAGTCCAGCTTTTGACGGATGGTTTCTTGAAGCCGATCCATTAATTCCTTGAGACGATCCTTTGATTCTTGTTCCACTTCACTAACATAAGTAGGATCATACTACTCTTGGATTGATGGACATGGATATTCTTCCATGGAGGGTTGTGATGGAAAGGAGAATTTATTATGTGGTTGGCATGGAGGTTCATCAAAGCTTGGAGGTTAGAAGGTGTTTTGGTTGTTGGTAGAAGATAGAGGTATGCATGATATAAGCTCTTGGAAGGCGGAGGTGAAACTAGTAAGTGTGGTTTGGAGCTCTTCTTGCTCTTGAGAAATGATACCAAGTGTATCATCTGTAGGGGCTTGGTTGGAGGAAAAAGAAGGGTTTTGAGGGTAATGATGTTGAAGTGGTGGTGGTTCCATGGGTGCTTGTTCATAATGGTTATAAGTGTGTGTATATGGAAGATATAGATTAGGATTATGTGGAGGTGATTGATGGAAATAGGATGTGGATTGGGAGTATGGTGGTTGGAATGATGGTGTTTGAGGACTATGTTGGAAGTATGGCGCATAGAATGATGGTGGTTGAGTGGCATAATCATGATAAGAACCATCATATCCATTGGAATGATATGAATCATAGGAGGGGTTGCAATCATAGTAGCTTAGTTGAGGAGGTTTCTATGATGATTGCTCATATGGATGTGGCTCCCTTCTCAAGAATTCATCTCTCCCATAATATGAGCCATCATTCAAGTTTTCATTTCCTACAACATAGTCATAACCAAATCCAAAACCACAAGGATGAGAATTCATATGGACAAGGGAAAATCAAAATAAAAATATCAAAGATGCAAAGAAAAAGCAAACTCCTAATTACTAGTAAGACCTAGAAATAACTAAAGAGTAAGATATTCACAATAGCCAATAACATAGCAACATTGCAATTCCCCGGCAATGGCGCCATTTTTTATGATCGGATTTTTGTGTGGTTTAGAATTTCACAAATAAATCCTCGTTGCAAGTATAGTTTCTAAACCAACAAACAATCCTCTCATGCAAAAAAATGTTTGTCACAAGTACAAACCCCAATAAATTAACCGAAGTATTCAAATCTTGGGTCGTCTCTCAAAGGAATTGCAGGGAAGTATTCTTGTTATTGGTTATGAGATGCATATTTTGGGGTTTTCAATAGGGAACAAGAAAACTAAAGAGAAACTCAAATATAAAAAGGTCTTGGCAAGGAATGATGGTCAAGGATCTTTATCCTTGTCACTAACCACAACATGATAATTATAAGGATCAATCTCATTAAGTCATCCTCTAACAAGTGAAGGAAAGTAAAATGAGCTACACCAATCCTAATCCATAAGTCCTAACCACCTCACTAATTAACTTAGTGGTAGTTAGAGTCAATGGACACCAATTATCAAGACTTGGACATTAGCAACTCAATTTCACCTAAGTTACCATGCCAAGCCAAGAATACAAAATCTAATATAACATCCTTCCAAGCATTTTATCAAAAACATGGAAGGCATAAAAGGAAAGCAAGATAAAATTGCAAGAAAGGTAGATCTACAACTACTAATTGCAAGGAAATTAACAACAACAACTCAAATCAACAATAAAAGAACATAAAACATAAATTGCATTAAAGAAAAATAAAAGGAGCAAGAGTGCATCAACAACAAGGTAAACAATTACAAGGATTAAAGTACTAAACTAGAGAAGTAGATGAAAGCAAGAATTAAACCTAGATCTAAGAAATCGTAATCTAGATCTAACCTAATTCTAGAGAGAAGAGAGAGCTTCTCTCTCTAGAAACTAACTAAAGCATGATCCAAACTATAACTATATGTTCTCCCCTTGACTCTCCTCAATTCTGCATGTAATAGGCTCAGAGAATGAGTTGGATCTGGGCCAGGGATGCTCAGAATCGCCCTCAGTGTTTTCACTTTAATGAAGTCATGTGCGAGTAGCGACGCGTACACGTGGGTCACGTGTATGCGTCGTTTGGCTTTTTTGCTATCCACGCGTACGTGTCATGTGCGCGTATGCGTCGCCATGTGACTTCAATTCCACGGGTGCGCGTCTGCTCTGGGTGCACATCGATGAGTGCATCCCAAATCCTTGATTTTTCATGATTTCTCCACTTTGCATGCTTTTCTCTTCATTCATAGCCTTTTCAATCTGAATTCACTAACAAACACATCAAGACATCCAATGGAATCAAAGGTGAATTAAAATTAGCTAATTTAAGGCCTAAAAAGCATGTTTTCACACTTAAGCACAAATTAAGGAAAATTTACGAAACCATGCTATTTAATTGAATAAATGTGGGAAAATTTGATAAAATCAACCTAAATTAAGCACAAAATTTCGTGGTACATCATAGAGCTCCAATTCTAATGTAAGTGATTCCCCTTCCGAGGCTCACACCCACATTCAATTGAATTAAACCCTCTTCCAGAGTGAGTAATTCACAATCAAAATAGAAGATATCCTATAGCTACACAATTGAGTTGAGAAGAAGAAGAATTTCATTGATTAATTGAGATTACAATAGTGCTCCTCCCCCTAATGAATTTGGGGTTTAGTTCATCGTTGCTCAAATTAAATCAGAAAACAAAGAATGCAGAAAATTGGAGAAAAGGAAAATACAAGACAATCTGTGCAGAAAATTACAGAAAAGGAAAATACAAGAAAAAATTTCTGCCTCACTGGCATTCCAGCTCTGCCGGCCTCACTTTCTCAATCAAATTATCTTCTATTTATACACTCTCCAATTCAGTCTTCAAGTACTTGGGTTGGGCTTTTTGGCATCTGTTAAAGCAGGTCAGGATGGGTCCATGTTAGTACTTTAATTCTGCTTCAGGAAAACGTAGCGCTTTCAGGAAAACGGAGCGCTCAAGCATCGACGCGTACACGTCTCCCACGCATGAGTTCTGTTCTACATTTTTGCACTATCGACGCGTACGCGTCACTTATGCGTGCGCGTCGTTTCTGTCTGTAGACCTTGTCACGCGTACGCGTGATGCACGCCCACGCGTCCCTTACAGCGTTCTCCTTGAGAGCGTAGCGCTCGCGCTAAGAGCGCTCTTCCACGCGTACGCACCCCTCATGCGTACGCGGCCCTCACGCATACGCGTGGATTGTAAAACATTACTTCCACGCTGTAGCCTCATACACGCGTTTGCGAGACCCATCACCATTATCACACCAGTACGTACGCGTCACTAAGGCGTACGCATCGATGGCCAAACCTTGAATCTCAATTTTGAACATTGTCGCAGGCGCTCGTTGGTGAAGAATGTAGCGCTCTTGGCTTGAGAGCTAAATCACACCCACGCGTACGCGTCATGCACGCGTACGCGTGGATCTTCCAAAATTCTTGTTCTACGCGTGTGTGTCCTGTACGCGTACGCGTCACTGGAGAACGTAGCGATCTTTGAAAGTGAGCGTAGCGCCAAGGGTATGTGATGCACCACTATTTCGTAGTACATTTTGTACTTAATTGAGTGGATTTTATCCACTAAACTCACACTTATTCATATAATTCACATGTTTTACATTTTCCTTCCTAACTTTGTGCTATGATTGAAAACATGCTTCTTTGGCCTTAAATTTGCTATGTTTAATCCTCTCTTATTACCATTCGATGCCGTGATATGTGTGTTAAGTGTTTTCAGGGATTACAAGGTAGGAATGGCTTAGAGGATGGAAAGGAAGCATGGAAAAGTGGAAGGAATACAAGAAACTTAAGGAATTGCTAAGTTGTCCAGCCTGACCTCTTCGTACTTAACTTACCATAACATGAGCTACAGAGGTCCAAATAAGGCGGTTCTAGTTGCATTGGTAAGCTAATATCTGGGGCTTCAAAACGATATATAATTTACCAAAGTTGCATTGAAGATAAGTGACACTCACGCGTGAATCCACGCGCACTCGTGGATCTGCGAAAATCAGCGCACGAGAATTCGCCCCCAGCAATTTCTAGGCTGCTTTTGACTCAGTTCTCGGCCCAAAATATACAGATTAGAGGCTTCAGAGTGGAGGAATGAGGGAGAACTATTCATTATTCACAATTTAGGTTTTAGATGTAGTTTTCTAGAGAGAGAGAGGATCTCTCCTCTCTCTTATGTTTTAGGATTAGGATTTCTTCTTCTTCTCAATTCCAGGTTCAATATTCCTTTAATTTTGTTTCTTTTCCACTTTTATTTGTCTTAGTATTCTACTTTATCCATTTCCCTTATTGATTACTTTATGTTGCTATTTGGTTTATGAATTCTCATTTTTAATTTGATTTTCTATTTTATGCAAATTGAGGTATTTCATATTTATGATTTTAATTTAGCTTTTTATATTCTTGGCTTGGGTTGAGTAAATGGTGACACTTGAGTTATCAAACTCCTTGTTGATTGATAATTGGACTTTGCTGGTTGATTTGGATCCCTCTAAAGCTAGTCTTTCCTTAGGAGTTGACTAGGACTTGTGGAATCAAATTGAATAGTCCACTTGACTTTCCTTTAGTTAATAAGGGTTAACAAAGTCGGAGCAAGGAACAATTCTCATCACAATTGATAAGGATAACTAGGATAGGACGTCCAAGGGTTTTCATGATTATTAATTTACTTTCTTGCCAATTTATTTCCTTGTTCCCTATTTCAAAAACCCAAAAAGATACTTTTCCATAACCAATAATAAATCATACTTCCTTGTAATTCCTTGAGAGACGACCCGATGTTCAAATACTTCGGTTATAAATTTTATTGGATTTTCTCTAGTGACAAACAATTTTTTTTGTACGAAAGGTTTCTTTGTTGGTTTAGAAACTATACTTATAACGTGGTTACTTTTATGAAATTCTTTACTAGCAGAAATCGGTTCGTCAAAATGGCGCCGTTGCCGGGGAATTGCAAACGTGTGCCTTATTATTGGTTATTGTAAATATTTGCTTTTTCATTTCTTTGTTAGTGTTTCTAGTTTTAGAAGTTTATTTTCATTAATTTCTATTAGTTTTTGTTTCTTTTGCTACTATGAATTCTCACCCCTTTGGCTTTAAGTTTGGTTCCAATGTTGTTGTAAGGAATGGAAGCTATAATGAGAATAGGCATCAAGGTTGGAAGAATCAAAGATGGGAGGAGCCACAAGGATTTGATCAACCCTCTTGGCAATAACCCCCTCCAATGCGCTATAACCAACAACCATTCTGTGGTGCGTACCAAGAGGATGAATATGGTGGACCCCCTTGTATTTACCAACAAGTCCCACCATATGCTTATCAACCACCTCTCCAACATACCTTTGAACCACCATACTCACAAGTCCCTTTACACCATTCACCTCTATATGACCCTAAACCATATCCACCATACCAACCACCCTATGAACCATATGAACCATACATAGAGCCACCCCAATTCCAACCCAATTACTCCCAAGAACAACCACGTCCATATACACCATGTCTATATCCATCAATCCAAGAGCACTATGATCCTACTTATGATAGCCAAGCGCAACAAGAATCAAAGGATCGTCTCAAGAAAACAGTGGATTGATTTTATAAAACCCTTAATCAATTGGAGCAAGCAATAATTCGATTAGCTTCCCGATATTCGGACACTCAAGGAACTCCAACGGCTTCATGTGGAGAATCTACTGAAGAACGCAGCATGAAGAAGTAGCTAGAAACACCAGTGGACAGTGAGCAAAATGACTTTGTATTGGAATAATTGGAGGAAGTCGTAATTGTTGAATAGGAAGAAGTAGCCAAAGACTTAGGAGATGCGGAACCTCCATGGGAAAGCCCAGTCATAGAGCCCCCTTCTAAGGAGTTTGAATTTGATGTTGAGGAGGGTGTACAACCTCCAAGGCATATCATGGTTGAAGACTTTGAAGGGGATGATCAAGAGATGGATTCAATCATTGATGAATTCTTATCTACATTTGAATCCTCTCCCATTGGACTTGACATGGAGATTAAAGAAGAAGAAGCACAACCTCCCATGCCCTTGGTAAACAATGAAGAAGAGATCGAATTGGAAGAAAGCCACCAAGAGGAAGTGGTTGATATTGAAGAAGCTTGCAAAGAGGTGGAAGTTGTCAAAGAAGAGCCCAAGGGAATGGAGCTGGAGATCACCTTGCCAAGGTTGTTGGAGAACTCTCCCCCAAAGCCATCACAATCCATCCCTTCATTCAAGTGGATAAACCTCTCATTTCTAAGCTTAATTAGCCCACTTGAATATGATTTGCTTGAGACGGATGGGAAACTTAGAGCTCTTTGTGGCTATAAGAGTAAGAGGGAGATGGTTAGAGGTTGGCAACACAATCCTAGGTTCATTGTGGTAGGAAGCTCATGGCTGAATTATCATGGTTAGAAGAATACTAAATTGAATGGGTCTAAGAAGCTGTTTGGATGCCTCAGTGAGAATTCGGATTACTTACCACCCGGTTGGAACAAAGATGGTCAACAAGAAGACGGGTGCAAAAGTAAGGTTTGGGATCCCGTAATTCATTCTAACAATCAACACTCTTGGGGCCTTGTCACTTGCTTTAACTTGCTTGAAGGCTTTAGGTGCCTAGTTTGGGATCCCGGAGGCTACTAGAATTACAAACACTGGTGGGGATTCATGGATGAGTTCAAGCACAAGCCACCATGACAAGGAACTCACCAAATGTCCAACTTAAGGACTTTAACTAAAATTGCTAGGTGGGAGACAACCCACCATGGTATGATCGTTCCTTTTCAGTCTTAGTTTTATTTTATTTTATTCTATTTTATTTTTATTAGTGTTCATTCATAATTTCTGCATATTCATCTGCATGCTACATTTTGCATTCTGCATAAAAAAAAAGAGGTTCGACTCACAAGCGTCCACGACGCGCGCGCGTCGTATGTGTATGCGCCATTGAACAGAGAGTTGCGCGGGAGACGTGTGGCAGGGGTGCGTGGCGCACAAGCCAAACCATGCGTACCCGTACACCACGCGTATGCGTTCTGTGTAGAAAGTTCAACCCACGCGTAAGCGTCAGTGACGCATACGCGTGGGCATGAAAATCGGCGTAAAAGCATGCTGACCCAAGAGTTGTGCTACCCTTGCGATGGAACTGTGCTAGAGGCACAAAAATCACCCACGCGTACGCGTCCTTGACACGTGCGCGTCATTTCGCTCTCTGACCTCCCACGCGTACGCGTGGGTGATGCTTACGCGTCGAACGGCCAACTCAGTTTTCACATGTACACGTGATGCACGCGTATGCGTCATGCCCCATTTTCAAATTCTTACTTCTTTCTTCTCTCCTTTCTACTTCTTTCTTCATTCTTTCTTACTTTCTTCTTCTTCATCTCTTTACCTTTTCATCCTTCTTCACTTTCATTCTATTTTACTTAATTTTTTTGCATACTTTCATTCATTGTATTTTAATTTTGTGGATATTTTTATTTTCTTTTCTAAAGTTATTCTGTTAACATTGGTGTCACATGTTCTTATTCAACTGTTGTGTCTTTTCTGGTATTATTTTGGTGCTTAGTGAGTTATTTTACATTGATTGGATGATATTATTTATTTGTCAAATGCCAATTTTTATGATACCTGTGTTCCTTTTGCATTGACATAAATTTATACCGCCTTTTTCCCATTGTTGCAACTTTTGCACTATTGATATGCCATTTGCTTCCACTATTTTCTCACCTGCATGTTGTATCTACCATGAAATCGAGACTCTCATCATTTGGCATTAACACCCATATTTTATTTGTTTTCTATCTTTGTTTATGGGTTACTTTTCTTCTTTTCATCTTCTTTCAGGATGGCCACCGGGAAAGGAAAGGAAAAGAACTTCTATATGGGGCGATAGACTAGCCCATCTATACAATCTTTGGAGAAAAGCATCAGTTGTAGCAGCGTAGCCCGTCCACTTGCACATCTTAGCATGCACCGGAGGAGAAGAAGGGAGATGTAGAGCACGCCCCTCCTAAACGTGCAGACAACCCGTTTCCTGACTCTCTTGACACTTATCCCACCTTGCCAAAGGCTCCTGAATACAAGCTAAAAATGCCATATCCTCAGAGGCTTCAGAAGGCGTCCAAAGAAAAGAAATTCTCTAAATTTTTAGATGTCTTCAAGAAGCTGCAGATCAACATTCCTTTTGCAGAGGCTCTGGAGCAAATGCCTCTCTATGCTAAATTTATGAAAGAATTATTGACCCACAAGAGGAATTGGGAGGAACAAGAGACAGTGGTATTGACCAAGGAATGTAGTGCCATTATTCAACACACCCTTCCTGAGAAGATGCCAGACCCAGGAAGTTTTGTCATTCCTTGCACCATTGGAGATGTCGGCATTCAGAGAGCTTTATGTGATCTTGGAGCTAGCATCAATCTAATGCCACTTTCAGTGATGAAAAAGCTTCAAATTAAGGAGGTAAAACCCACTCGTATTTCTCTTGAACTTGCTGATCTTTCTATTAAACTACCTGTGGGTGTGGTTGAGGATTTACTTGTTAAAGTGGGACCATTTATCTTCCCTGTTGATTTTGTTATATTAGACATGGAAGTAGAGGTAAAACCCTCTATTATACTTGGTAGACCCTTTTTAGCTACAGGTAGAGCTCTGATTGATGTGCAAAAGGGTGAATTAAACTTGAGGGTCAATGAAGAACAGGTGGTCCTAAATATTTTTGAAGCCCTCAAGCACCCTAATGATTCTGAGGGGTGCATGAAAATAGATGTTATTGAACCACTTGTTCAAGAAGTACTGGAAGTTGAGGTACTTGATGATGTTCTGGATCCTGTTTCTGAGTATGAATTAGTTGAAGTAGATGATTCACCACCCCAAAAGGAGCTGATGAACACGCCAATAAAGGAGGAGGAAGTCTCCAAGTTTGAGCTCAAACATTTACCCCCTTCTCTGAAATATGTGTTCTTGGGTAAAAATGATTCCTATCCAGTGGTTATTAGCTCTTCCCTGAAGCCTGAAAAGGAAGAGGCACTTATTTTAGTGCTCAGAAGCCATAAAACAGCTCTTGGGTGGACCACTAGTGACTTGAAGGGGATTAGTCCAACCAGGTGTATGCACAAGATCCTTCTTGAAGATGATGCTAAACTAGTTGTGCAACCACAAAGGAGACTCAATCCAACTATGAAAGAGGTGGTCCAAAAAGAGGTAATAAAATTATGGAAAGCAGGTACTTTTTACCCTATTTCTAACAATCCTTGGGTAAGTCCGATGTAGGTAGTTCCCAAGAAAGGAGGGATGACAGTGATCAAGAATGAAAAGAATGAGCTTATTCCTACAAGAACAGTCACAGGATGGAGAATGTGCATAGACTATAGGAGGCTCAACACTGCTACAAGGAAGGATCATTTCCCCCTACCTTTCATTGATCAGATGCTTGAGAGGTTAGCTGGTCATGCTTTTTACTGCTTTCTAGATGGATATTCTAAATATAATCAAATTGTAGTGGACCCTCAAGATCAAGAGAAGACAGCATTCACATGCCCCTTTGGAGTATTTGCTTACAGGAGAATGAATTTGGACTTTGTAATGCTCTAGTAACTTTTTAGAGGTGTATGCTTTTAATTTTTTCTGATATGGTTGAGAAGTTTATTTAGATATTTATGGATGACTTTTCTATTTTTGGTAATTCTTTTGAATCCTACCTTAAGCAATTATCTCTTGTCTTGAAACGGTGTCAAGAATCAAACATTGTTTTAAATTGGAAAAAATGTCATTTTATGGTTACAGAAGGTATTGTTCTTGGACACTGGATTTCAAGTAAGGGAATTGAAGTTGATAGAGCAAAGGTGGAGGTAATTGAAAAATTACCACCACCAACTAATGTTAAGGTAGTCAGGAGTTTCTTAGGTCATGCAGGATTTTATAGAAGATTTATAAAGGATTTTTCTAAAATTGCTAAACCTTTAAGCAACTTGTTGGTTGCTGATGTTCCTTTTGTCTTTGATTCTGATTGTCTGCATGCTTTTGAAACTGTAAAGGCAAACCTTACCTCTGCTCCCATTATAGCTCCCCCTGACTGAGATTTACCATTTGAATTGATGTGTGATGCTAGTGACTTTGCTATAGGAGCTGTTTTAGGACAGAGGCATGGTAAGCTTGTACATGTCATTTACTATACCAGTCGTGTGTTAAATGATGCCCAAAAGAATTACACAACTACATAAAAGGAATTACTAGCTGTTGTGTATGTTGTTCATAAGTTTAGGCCCTATTTACTTTGTTATAAGGTTATTATTTATATTGATCATGCTACTTTGAAGTACCTTCTAACCAAACAGGACTCTAAACCAAGATTAATCAGATGGGTGTTGCTCCTTCAGGAGTTTGATATTGAGATAAAAGACAAGAAAGGGTCAGAAAATCAAGTAGCTGACCATCTCTCCAGAATTGAGCCCGAAGCAGGAGTACAACCACCCACAGCTGTGACTGAGACGTTACCGGATGAGCAACTGTTCCTCATTCAGCAGGCTCCATGGTTTGCAGACATAGCAAATTACAAGGCCATGAATTTTATTCCAAAGGAGTAGAGTAGGAAGCAAGTGATAAAGCTACTGACTGATGCAAAGTACTACATTTGGGAGGAACCATACCTTTTTAAAACGTGTTCAGATGGTATCATACGAAGATGTGTCCCAGATGAAGAAAAATAGCAGATTCTTTGGCACTGTCATGGTTCTGAGTATGGAGGCCACTTTGGTGGTAAAAGGACAGCTACAAAAGTCTTTCAGAGCGGGTTTTACTGGCCGACTCTCTTCAGAGACTCAAGAGCTTTTGTGAAGCACTGTGACAGATGTGAAAAAGCCACAAATCTCCCTCCCAACCATGAAATGCCACGGCAGGGGATTCTTGAGGTAGAGTTATTTGATGTGTGAGGTATTGATTTCATGGGACCTTTCCCACCTCACATTCAAACAACTATATTCTAGTGGCAGTAGATTATGTGTCCAAGTGAGTGGAAGCTGCGGCTCTGCCCACCAATGATACTAAGGTGGTAATGAGCTTTCTTCAGAGATACATCTTTAGCCAGTTTGGTGTCCCAAGGACACTCATTAGTGATGGAGGAAGCCATTTCTGCAACAGACATCTGGACTCTCATCTGCAAAGATATGGAGTCCGTCATAAAGTGGCAACCCCCTATCACCCTCAGACAAGTGGACAGGATAAAGTTTCCAACAGGGAACTTAAAAGGATTTTAGAGAAGACCGTCAGTGTTTCAAGAAAAGACTATTCTAGGAAGCTTGATGATGCTCTCTGGGAATACCGGATAGCTTACAAGACTCTTATTGGCATGTCCCCTTATCAATTGGTCTATGGCAAAGCCAATCAATTGCCAGTTGAGCTAGAGCATAAAGCTTACTGGGCAATCCGGTATCTGAATCTTGATTCAGAAGCTGCAGGAATCAAGCGAATGCTTCAGTTGAATGAGCTTGATGAATTCAAATATTCAGCCTATGAGAATGCCAAGCTCTATAAGGAGAGAACCAAGTTACTGCATGACAACAAGATTGCCATCAGAATCTTTGAGCCAGGACAGAGGGTGCTTCTGTATAATTCAAGGCTCAAACTCTTTCACGGGAAGCTGAAATCCCGGTGGTTAGGACCGTTTGTGGTTACCAGAGCTTCAACATATGGTCATGTGGAAATACAGGAAGAGAATTCTGACAGAAAATTTACAGTAAATGGCTAGAGGCTGAAGCACTATCTTGGAGGCGAGATTGATCGCCAGAGGTCCACTCATCTGCTGAACTAGCAAAATTGACCGTCAAGCTAGTGACGTTAAAGAAGCGCTTGTCGGGAGGCAACCCGATAAATTCGTATCCTTAGCTATTTTTTGTAGTATTAGTTTTCTTCCTTATTTGATTTTTACTAAGATTTTACCATCTTTCAAATCATGCAGCTATTTAGAACAGGAGCCAGACATATAAAAAAAAGAGAGCACCCGACGCGCAAGCGTTGCTGATGCGTATGCGTCAGATGGGTGTGCGTGAAAAATAAAAATGAACAGAGAGTTCCGTGAGAGTGGCACAGGAATGATGCCTTTCGCACAAACAAGCCCACGCGTACGCGTACCTCACGCGGGTGCGTCATTCGTGATTTTGGCACCCCACGCATACGCGTCATCGGTACTTACGCGTGACCTTAAAAATCGACGAAAATAAGTGTTTGGGCAGAGAGTTGTGCTGGCTTGGGGCTTGAAGTGTGCTAGAATCACAAAACTCGTTCACGCGTACGCGTCCCTGACGCATGCGCGTCATCTGCACAAATGGCCATCCACGCGTGCACGTGCATGACGCGCATGCGTCGCATGAAATTATTAGTTCCAAGCCACGCGAACAGAGAGTTGTGCGTGCGCACGGCTGGCTTCATGCGATTCGCACAAATCATGGGCACGCAGACGTGTGCCTGACACTCACGCGTCATTAAGGAAAATTCGCGACCCATGGATACGCGTGCTGTACGCGTACGCGTCGCCTTCGCCGCACAACTACACTAGTTCGCCGCCCAGTTTTAATTTTCTTTCCCTCTCTCCCCCAATCCTAATTCTCTCTTGTTCTTTTATCCTTTTATTCTTCTTTCATAATAATAGTTGTTTCTTTTTGTTTTCAGTTCTTCTTTGCTTGAGGACAAGCAAACCTTTAAGTTTAGTGTTGACGCTTCGCCTAGAATTTTTCTGTTTATTCTTATGGGACCAATGTGAGGCGAATCATCTTCACAGAAGGAGCACAACCTGAAGAATAAAATGACCGCTAGGATAACTAAGGTGGTTGAGTTCCTTTCATTCTATATTCTCTCCCGCTTTTAGTATATCATGTTCCGGTTTTCTACTATTTTGCTTTGTTTGTTGCATGATCCTTTATTAGTTAGAATCATAGGTCTAGTTTAATTTTTTCTTAATTTCTTTAATTCTATAAAGATGTCTCATGTATTACTCACTGAGCTTGGAATTCAAATCAAAAATACAGAAGTGATGTATTGCATGAGAAATTGAGTTTATATTGAAGAATAGTCTTATTTACTTAGATGTGGTGGTACTTTCTGTGATTCTGAATGCATGACATGAACAGTGCATATTTAAATTTGAATCAAAGAATGTTGATGTACATGGAATGGGAATTTAGAGAATTATTATGATTTCTCTGAAATTAATGAAAGTTTAATCCTTGAAGAAGAAAAAAAAAAGCCAGGTCCAAGGCTCTGAGCATCAATGACTAAGGAGGTCAGACATGATTAAAAGCTCAAAGAGTTGTTTCCATAGTTATATGCTTGTGGTGTTCTTGTGTCAAGTAATCCTTGAGACAAAACATTTAGAGTCGAGATCAATTGCAATTAGAAGAGTATGCCAAAGGCTTTTAGCACCACTATCTGGGAGTAGCTGAAAGAAAAATCAAAACTCCAAAAAAGAGTTTCCCAGTTAAGTGCTTGTGGTGTTTCTGTGTCAAGTAAAACTTGAGACAAAACATTTAAAGTCACGGCTAGGCTCAAGGTGCAAAGCACAAAAGAAAAGAAAAAAATTGCTGTGTTCAAGGGTTAAATTGAGTTACAAAAGATCAGAGGATTCATAATATTATTCGGATTCTAATTCCGAAAGACACTATCATCCTTTTGATTCAAATGAGAGTGAGATGCCAAAACTATTCAGGATTACAGTTGTAAACCCCACTATAAGAAGAGACATGAGCTTAATCGAACTCTCATTCTCATGCAAATTCACATCCTAAGCTTATATTAGTTTGGTTGCTTGAGGACAAGCAACAATTCAAGTTTGGTGTTGTGATGTGTGAGCATCTTTCCTATCTTTTCCTAGTGAATTTGCATTTAAATTGTTGAGTTTAATCAAGAATTAATTATCTTTTAGCCACTATGGATGCTACTTTGAGTCTTGTGAAATTATGTTTATTTTAGGTTGCATTCAGATGGTTTTGATGAAGTTTCTGCAGAGAAAAAGAAGAAACCAAGGAGTTGACCAGCGAGGAGCGACGCGTGCGCGTGCCTAACGCGTACGCGTGATTTGGAGCTATCCATGGCGACGCATGCGTGTACTTGACGCGTACGCGTGAAAAGCAAAGTTGCTCAACGGCGGGTGCGCGTACCTGACGTGTAAGCGTGACACGCGAAAAAAGACCATTGACGCGTGATAAACCACTATTTTATGGTTTATCTTGTGCTAATTTGAGTGGTTTTTATCAACTCTTTACTCACTTATTCATATAAATTGCATGGTTTTACATTTTCCTTCCTAATTTCGTTCTATACTTGGAAACTTGCTTCCCAAGTCTTTGAATTACCAAAAATTAATTCCCCTTTTATACCATTCAATGCCTTTATATGTGTGTTAAGTGATTTCAGGATTTATAAGACAGGAATGGCTTAGAGGATGGAAAGGAAGCATGCAAAAGTGGAAGGAATACAAGAAGTTGAAGGAATTGCTAAGCTGAGCCTGACCCCTTCGCACTCAAACGGTCATAACATGAGCTACAGAGGTCCAAATGAGGCGGTTCTAATTTTATTTACTCTATTACTTTAGTTGCTCTATTTCTCTTGGTAATTATTTATGTTGCCAAAATTGGCTTATGAACTCTTCGTGTTAGATTTAAATTTATGTTTAAATGCAATTTGAGGTATTTCAGATTTATGGTTGCTTTCTTCTATTTATGTAAATAAATTAGATTTTCCCCCCTTTTCTTTGGTTGAGTAATTGGTGACACTTGAGTTATCAAACTCAACTGTTGATTGAAAAAAGGAAGTTGATGATTGATTTGGATCCCTCTAAAGCTAGTCTTTCCACAGGAGTTGACTAGGACTTGAGGAATCAAATTGATTAATCCACTTGACTTTCCTTTATTTAGTAAGGGTTAACTAAGTGGGAGCAATAAACAATTCTCATCATACCTGATAAGGATAACTAGGATGGGATTTTCAGTTCTCATACCTTGCAATGGTTTTTATAATTATTAATTTAATTTCTTGTCAATTTATTTTCCTCTTCCTTATTTCAAAAACCCAAAAATATACATTTTCCCATAACCAATAATAAATCATACTTTTCTGCAATTTCTTGAGAGACGACCCGAGGTTTGAATACTTCGGTTATAAATTTTATTGGGTTTTGTTACTTGTGACAACCAAACTTTTGTACGAAAGGATTCTTTGTTGGTTTAGAACTATACTTACAACGAGAATTATTTTTATGAAATTCTTTACTAGCAAGAATCCGATCGTCAACATGTACGCGTGACTGACGCATACGCGTGACATGCGCCACATGCAGAAAATGCAAAAAAATGCTGGGGGCAATTTTTGGTCTGTTTTGACCCAGTTTCCAGCCAAGAAAACACAGATTAGAAGCTGCAGAATGGACAAAACAAGTGGTCCCCACCCAGCAACTGAAGACTTGTTAATTAATTCTAATTTAAATTCAAATATTATTTTTAGAAAAAGATATTATTTTAGTTTTAAAAAGATAGATTTTAAATTTATTAGGATTAGATATAAAAGGGGATTGGAATTAGTCAACTTTTCATTCCACCTCAACACAACATTATTCTATTCCAATTTACAATCCTTATTTTCTTTTTACCATGAGCAACTAAACCTCCATTGTTAAGGTTTGGAGCTCTATCTATTTTATTGCTTTTTATATTTAAGAATTGTTTTCGTTCTTTATTTTATGAATTTGGGTGGAACAGAAGTATGACCCTCTTTCTAATTGAGTTCATGTATAACTTGGAAAAGCTCTTTACTTGAACAATAGCTTGAAAACAACTTCTCCTAAATTTCTAGTTTATCTAAATTTAACGGGATACGTGACATATAATCCTTTTATATTAAGGTAATTAGAGTTTTTGTGGCATATAAACTGAAATTTGATCATTACCCCCTAATTGGAATTAATTGACCAAGGAATTGGCAGTTAATGAAAATTAGAGGAGACTAGAAAGGTCTAAGGAATTAGGGTCTAGTCGCGTATAGTTTGCCCTAAATTAAATCCTAAGTGATTAAAATAGTTAGTATGAAAAGTTAATCCAAAAAAATAGATAACTCTGAAACCTTAACTGCTTTCTCAATATTTTATTCCCAACTTATTTATCTGCCTATCTTTAATATTCTTTATATTGTGTAATGTCTTTTGAACTCTCAACCATTATTTTCTGCTTGCTTGACTAAGCCAATTAATCAATTATTGTTGCTTGATCCATCAATCCTCGTGGGATTGACCCTCACTCACCTGAGGTATTACTTGGTACGACTCGGTGCACTTGCCGGTTAGTCTGTGGGTTATAAATTCAGCATCACCCTACCCACTCCCGAACATCGACATACTAGTCGATGCTTCGTCAGGCTATCAATACCTCTCCTTTATGGACGCTTATTCGGGATACAACCAGATCCCAATGTATCAACCCGACCAAGAGAAGACATCATTCTTAACCCCAAAAGCAAACTATTGCTATATAGTTATGCCTTTCGGACTCAAGAACGCAGGGGCTACCTACCAAAGACTGATGAACAAAGTCTTCGCCTATCACATTGGAAGGCTAATGGAGGTTTATGTTGACGACAAGCTGGTAAAAATACAAAGTGAGGAATCATTGTTACCCGACCTCACTAAAGTATTCGACACCATAAGAAAACATGGCATGCGACTTAACCCCGCAAAGTGTACCTTTGAGATAGAAGCTGGCAAGTTTCTAGGCTTCATGCTCACCCAAAGAGGAATCGAAGCAAACCCAGATAAGTGCCAAGCCATACTTTGAATGAAAAGTTCGACCTGTGTAAAAGAGGTCCAGTAGCTCAATGGAAGACTAGCGGCTCTGTCTAGGTTCCTAGCTGGATCAGCCTTAAGATCTCTCCCCTTAAGATAAGCCAGAATGCGAACAAGCCTTCTAAGATTTTAAGAAATTTTTGGGGCAACCACCTGTCCTTACTCGACCCTGGAAAGGTGAAGAGCTCATACTATACCCTGTTGTAGGAAGTCGGGCAGTAGCCTCAGCGTTGGTCAGAGAGGACGAAAGAGGGCAACAACCTATCTACTTCTTCAGCAAGGCTTTACAAGGGGCAAAATTAAACTATCAAAAGATAGAAAAGTTCGCCTACGCCCTCATACTCACTTCCCGACGTCTTCGACCATACTTTCAAGCTCACACCATCAGAGTACGGACCAACCAACCCATAAAGGGGATCTTACAGAAGACAGACTTAGCTAGAAGAATCCTATAATGGGCAGTCGAGTTGTCCGGATTCGACATCATATATGAAGCACGGACGGCTATTAAATCCCAGTACCTGGTTGACTTCATTGCTGAGTACACGGACACCCCGGGAACTCCCATAAAGTGGAATCTCTACGTAGACGGCTCTTAAAACAAATCCGGGAGTGGCGCAGGTGTAATTATCGAAAGTGATCAAGGAACCCAAATCGAGCTAGCACTAAAGTTCGAATTCCCTGCCTCAAATAATCAGGCTGAGTATTGATGACAAGTCATCTTATGCTAGTTTTACAAGCATTTTTCATCAGTTTCATTAGGTTTTATGCACTTTCTTGCTCAATAAGTAAGTAATTAGAGTGGATTTTCATGATTATGTTGAATTAATCAAACATCATTTATTTTATACAAAATCATAGGTTTTATGCTAGAATTAATTGATTTTATAAATGATGCAAAGATTTAGTGATTTTGGTGAGGCTTTGATGTATTAGTTTGGTTGATGACAGGTAAAAAGATGAAGGAAAAGAAACAGAAAGCACAAATTAAGCTCAAATAGAGGAAAGAAAAATTTTGGGCACACTTTGGACCTTAGGCCACACTTTTAAAAGCGTGGCCCATGACAGCAAAGCGTTGTGTTCAAAAGGGAGCAAAGACCACCGCTCAAAGTTGCAAACGGAGCGCTCATCCAAGGACAAACCAAGGGAAGCTGGGCTCAAAGCAAAACAAGGGAGTAGCGCTCAAAAGTGTGCACGTAGCGTTCACTTTTGTGAACTTATTCGTGATACAAGGCTAAGCATCAAAGGAACCAAACTCGCGCACCAAGACATGCCAGGGAGCAGCGTTCAAAAGTGTGAATGCCAAGTTCACTTTTGTGAACTTTATCGCGCTCGAAGAGGGAACCAATGTAGCCAAGGAGGTAGCGTTCAAAGAAGTGAACGCTACGTTCACTATCTCCACCTTTTTCGACGAGGAAGCACAAACAAGGAAGGGTAGCGTTCAAAATTGATAGCGCAGCGTTCACTATAGCAAATGTTTTCGTGCTTCTCATGGGGAGGAAGGCTCAGCATAAAGTGTAGCATTCACAATTTGAATGTAGCATTAAAAGAGTGAACGCTAGGCAAGGAGGCTTGGCTCAAGGAAGGCACGCAAGGCAAGAGTGAACGTAGCGTTCACAAAACCAAATGGAGCGCTCCACTGGAGCATGCCTCCAACCCATTTTCAATGAAATGCCATCCGGATCCATTGTTTCTTCAAATCCAAAATCAAAAGGCCCATTCCAAGATCTGAAGACAAAAATAGAAAGTGTATAAATAAGATCAATTTCAATTTGTAAAGGACTTTTTGCACATTTTTAGTGTTTCACTTTTAAATTTTCATTTTGAATTTGGGAATTGGGATTAGATCTAGTTTGCTTTCTATTTTCATTTTCTTTCTTCTGCAACTTCTACTTTCTCTTTTGGGTTTTGAATTGAGATTGAAGAACTCCATTGAATTTCTTGATCTGAGAATCATCTTTGCTTTTCTTTTATATAGTTCTGAGAATTGGAGAATTGGATCTGAATTTCCTTTGCTGTTTTCATTTTCATTTCTTCTGCAATTTCTTTTCTGATTGATCAAGGGTGTAATTGAGATCTAGATCTGCTTTCTGATCTCATTGCTTTTCTTCGATCTTCAATTTCTCTTTTAGAATTTCATAATTGAACTAAGTTCTCTCACTGTTTGTTTCTTCAAGCAATTTTCCATTTCTGTTTTGCTACTGAGCTGAATCTCTTCATCTCATAGCTCTCTGAATTACTTTAGTTTACATTTTCTGGTTCAATCTGAATCCCAACACCCAAGTTTCTTGCAATTTAAGTTTCAGTTATTTACTTTTCTTGCCATTTAAGTTTCAGCTCTTTTACTTTCGTGCTCTTTAAGTTTCTGCAATTTACTTTTTCAGCACCTTTAGATTCAGCCAATTTTCATTCTGCACTTTTATTTTCTCACAATTTAGCTTCTGTTAATCAACTTTCACTCAAATCATCAAATATTTGCTTAAATAAATTTATCACCTAACTAAAATTGCTCAATCCATCAATCCCTGTGGGATCGACCTCACTCTTGTGAGTTATTACTACTTGATGCGACCCAGTACACTTGCCGGTGAGTTTGTGTGGAATCGTTTTTCCCTCATCAAGTTTTTGGCACCGTTGCTGGGGATTGATTTAGATTGACAATGATTAAGTAGGGTGATAATCTAGATTAAGCACTTTCTTTTTATTTTTTACTAAGCACACTAACTGTTTGAATTTTTGCTTAAGCTAACACTAATCTCACTCTAGCAGTAGAGTGTTCCATTTTGTTTTCTGGTTTTGTTTGTATGTCAGGAGGAAGAAGAGGTGAGTCCAACTCCTTTGATTCTGAACCGGAGAGAACACTTTTGAGAAGAAGAAGAGAAGCAAGGGGAAAATGAGTTATTGGTGAAGAGGAATCAGAAGGAGAGGATCAAGTGATGGAGGAAAACATCCCAATTCACACTGATGGTGTGGCTAACAACAATGGCCAGCCTCAGAGAAGAGTTTTAGCTTCATACACGATACCCAACCCAAAGAATTGTGGGAGTAGCATCCTAACCCCCAATGTCAATGCCAATAACTTCGAACTCAAGCCTCAATTGATTACCCTGGTTCAAAATAATTGTCAATATGGAGGAAGTGTTGCTGAAGATCCAAACTAATACCTCTCTGTATTTATGGGAATCTGTGACACTGTCAAAACCAATAGAGTCAATCCTGATATCTATAAGCTTCTTTTATTCCCATTTTCATTGAGAGACAAAGCCACACATTGGTTAGAAACCTTCCCTCAGGAGAGCATTACCAGCTGGGATAATTTGGTTAGCAAATTTCTAGCCAAATTCTATCCACCCCAAAGAGTCATCAAGCTAAAAATTGATGTGCAAACCTTCAGACAGCAAGAAGGAGAGTCATTGTATGAAGCTTGGGAGAGGTATAAAGCTTTAATCAAAAGATGTCCAGAAGGAATGTTTAGTGAATGGGTAAAGCTGCAGCATTTGTATGAAGGCTTGTCCTTACTTTCAAGGAAAGCATTGGATTATTTCTCAAGAGGATCTTTGCAAATGATGAAAACTGCTCAAGAAGCACATGATCTCATAGATATGGTGGCCAACAATGAGTATTTTTATTCCTCTGAAAGGCAAGCAGCTCCAAAGAGGGGTGTGTTTGAGCTTGAAGGAGTTGATACTATATTAGCTTAGAATAAACTCATGCACCTGCAGCTCCAAAAACAAATTGAAACAATGTCAAAGAGGATGGATGGATTGTAAATTGTAGTAGTGAGCACAACTAACCAACCATTAGTGGTGTGGGGACAACAAGACGAAAGTTATGAGGAGCAGCAGCCTGAACAAGTGCAGTACATGCACAACCAGAATTCTGGATCAAATGACCTCTATGGAGACACTTACAACTCATCTTGGAGAAACCACCCCAATCTGAAATGGGGAGAGAACCAAAACTAATAGCCTTAGCAAAGAAACTCAAACCAGAATAATTCCAAAAACACAAACAATCAAAACCATCAAAACACTTACCAAAACCAATACAGGAAACCACAAAACAATCAACCTCAACCCAACTACTATCCATCCAACAACTCATCCACTAACTAAAATAACTATCATTCAACCTCAACATCCCATAATCAACCAAAACCACCTGAAGAATCTCAGAGGATCTCCAACTTGGAGATGATGATGATGGAAAAGATGATCAAGCACCAAGAATTAGCCAACAAAAACCATGAAGCTTCACTGCAAAATCTAGAGAGGCAAATTGGTCAATTATCAAAGCAAACAGTGGCTGAAAGAGCACCGAATGCATTGCCAAGTGACACCATCCCCAACCCCAAGAAGAATTCAAGGCCATTCAACTAAGGATTGGAAGAACCTTGGTAAACGACAAGAGGCCAGCTGAGAAAGAAACTAACAAGAAGTCTGTGGAGAATGATGTTGGCAACAAAAAGCAAGAAGGAGAAAAAGACAAGCAAGACCAAGAGAAGCTCAAGGAGAAAGAAGAACCTCAAGCCTCAAAGAAGGAAAAGCAAGCTATTGAGGAACAATCACAAGAACAGAGGAAGGAGGAGAAGCCATACGCTCCCTCCATTCCATATCCTCAAAGATTGCAGAAGGAGCTAAAAGACCAACAGCTTCCTAAGTTCCTAGAGGTGTTTAAGAAGCTAGAGATCAATATTTCACTTGCTGAAGCTCTAGAACAAATGCCTCTATATGCAAAATTCCTTAAAGAGCTCATCAATAAGAAAAGAAGCTGGAGTGAGAAAGAGACAGTGATCCTAACACAAGAATGCAGTGCTGTCATCCAAAGAGGTCTTCCTCCAAAGCTCAAAGATCCAGGAAGCTTCATCCTATCCTGCACTATAGGCAACAGAACATTGGACAAAGCTCTCTGTGACTTAGGAGCCAGCATCAATTTAATGCCCCTCTTACTAATGAAGAAGCTTGCAATAGAGGAAGTCAAGCCTACCAGGATGCCACTCCAAATGGCTGACAGATCACTCTAGATACCAAATGGGGTTGTGGAAAATTTATTAGTAAAAGATTGGAGAATTCATTTTCCCTTCTGACTTTGTTATCCTGGACATGGAAGAACAGGGACACAGTTCAATCATATTGGGATGGCCTTTCTTATCAACAGCAAGAGCCATCATTGATGTGGAGAAAGGAGAGATGACCCTCAAGGTGCATGATGAAAAGATGATCATCAATATCTTCAAGGTCATGCAATATCCTCTAGAGAAGGAAAAGCACATGAGAGTAGAAATGATAGAAGAAGTGGAGGAGGAGCTACTAGAAGATGACAACCAGGAGGAACAAGAAGATGAAATAGAGGTGGAACAAGAGTTCATAGAAGAGGAAGTGGTAGAGATCTCCTTTGAAAGTAAGGCAGAGGAGAAGCCAAAACAAGAGTTAAAGCCTCTCCCCCCTCATCTCAAGTATGTATTTCTTGGAGAAGCAGAGGCCCTGCCAGTGATCATAAACTCCTCCTTGAACATAGAAGAAGAAACAAATCTGATTGAGGTGTTGAAAGATCATAAGACTGCCTTAGGTTGGACAATTGATGATATAAAGGGCATAAGCCTTGCCATTTGTATGCATAAAATTCTATTGGAGGAGGATTCAAGGCCTGTAGTTCAACCCCAAAGAAGACTTAACCCAACCATGAAGGAGGTGGTTCACAAAGAAGTGATGAAGCTATGGAATGCGGGAATCATCTACCCAATCTCTGACAGCTCTTGGGTGAGCCCAGTACAGATTATGCCAAAGAAGGGAGGAATGACAGTTATTTCTAATGAGAAGAATGAGTTAATCCCCACAAGGACAGTGACTGGGTGGAGGATGTGCATAGATTATTGATGAGCGGATAATTTATATGCTTTTTGGCATTGTTTTTAGTATGTTTTTAGTATATTTTGGTTAGGTTTTATTATGTTTTTATTAGTTTTTATTCAAAAATCATATTTCTGGACTTTAATATGAGTTTGTGTATTTTTCTGTGATTTCAGGTATTTTCTGGCTGAAATTGAGGGACCTGAGCAAAAATCTGATTCAGAGGCTGAAAAAGGATTGCAGATGCTGTTGGATTCTGACCTCCCTACACTCAAAGTGGATTTTATGGAGCTACAAAAGCCCAATTGGCGCGCTCTCAACTGCGTTGGAAAGTAGACATCTTGGGCTTTCCAGCAATATATAATAGTTCATACTTTTCTTGAGATTTGATGGCCCAAACCGGCGTTCCAAGTCAGCATAAAAATTCTGGCGTCAAAACGCCAGAACTGGCATAAAAGCTGGAGTTAAACTCCCAAACTGGCACAAAAGCTGGCGTTTAACTGCAAGAAAAGTCTCTACATGTGAAAGCTTCAGTTCTCAGCAAAAGCACATACCAAGTGGGCCCAGAAGTGGATTCTGCATCATTTACTCATTTCTATAAATCCTAGGCTACTAGTTTTCTATAAATAGGACCTTTTGCTGTTGTATTTACATACCTCATGATACTTTACACGTTTCATATTGTATTTCTGACGGCATGAGTCTCTAAACCCCATGGTTGGGGGTGAGGAGCTCTGCTGTGTCTCGATGAATTAACGCAATTACTACTATTTTCATTTCTATCACGCTTGTTTCTATTCTAAGATATTCACTCGCACTTCAACCTGATGAATGTGATGATCCGTGACACTCATCATTATTCTCACCTATGAATGCGTGCCTGACAATCACCTCCGTTCTATCTGCAATAGCTTGAGTGCATATCTATTGGGTTTCTAATCTAAGATTAGAACCTTCGTGGTATAGGCTAGAATTATTGGCAGCCATTCCTGAGATGCAGAAAGTCTAAACCCTGTCTGTGGTATTCTAAGTAGGATCTGGGAAGGGATAACTGTGACGAGCTTCAAACTCACGAGTGCTGGGCGTAGTGACAGACGCTAAAGGATCAATGGATCCTATTCCAACATGAGTGAGAACCGACAGATGATTAGCCGTGCGGTGACAGCGCATTTGGACCATTTTCACTGAGAGGACGGATGGTAGCCATTGACAACGGTGATCCACCAACATACAGCTTGCCATGGAAGGAGCCTTGCGTGTGTGAAGAAGGAGACAGTAGGAAAGCAGGGATTTAGAAGACAGAGCATCTCTAAAACCTCAACCTGTTCTCTATTACTGCATAACAAGTATTTATTTCATGTTCTTTTACTTTTTACAATTAAAACTAAGAATCATTACTGATATCCTGACTAAGAATTACAAGATAACCATAGCTTGCTTCAAGCCGACAATCTCCATGGGATCGACCCTTACTCACGTAAGGTATTACTTGGACGACCCAGTGCAATTGCTGGTGAGTTGTGTGGAATTGCAAAAGTGTGATTATAATTTCGTGCACCAATTATAGAAGACTGAATGATGCTACAACGAAAGATCACTTTCCTCTCCCATTCATCGACCAGATGTTGGAAAGATTGGCTTGCCATGCATATTATTGCTTCCTGGACGGATATTCTAGGTACAATCAAATAGTGGTGGATCCCAAGGATCAAGAAAAGACTTCCTTCACCTGTCCATTTGGAGTTTTTGCTTAAAGAAGGATGCCCTATGGGCTGTGTAATGCCCCTGTAACTTTTCTAAGGTGTATGCTTTCTATATTTTCTGACATGGTGGAAAAGTTTTTAGAAGTCTTCATGGATGATTTTTCTGTCTTTGGAAATTCATTTAACACTTGCTTACATCATTTAACTCTTGTTTTGAAAAGATGCCAAGAAACTAATCTGGTATTGAATTGGGAGAAATGCCATTTCATGGTTCCTGAAGGGTTAGTTCTTAGGCATAAGGTTTCAAGCAAGGGTATAGAAGTTGACAAAGCAAAAATAGAAATCATTGAAAGCTTCCTATACCTGTTAATGTGAAAGCAGTAAGGAGTTTTCTTGGACATGCTGGTTTTTACAAGAGGTTCATCAAAGATTTTTCAAAAATAGCAAAACCATTGAGCAATTTACTAATGGTTGATAATCCTTTCATCTTTCATGATAATTGCAAGCATGCCTTTGAAACTTTAAAGAGAAAACTCATTATATCACCAATCATCACACCCCCTGATTGGGAATTACCTTTTTAACTTATGTGTGATGCAAGTGACTTTGCAATTGGTGCTGTATTGGGGCAGAAAAAAGACAAACTGCATTATGTTATATACTATGCTAGCAAGGTGTTGAATGAAGCACAGAAAAATTATACCAGCACTGAGAAAGAGCTCTTGGCAATTGTATATGCATTTGATAAATTTAGAGAATACTTCATTGGTTCAAAGGTTATACTATATACTGATCATACTGCTCTTAAGTATCTCATGTCTAAACAGGATTCAAAGCCAAGGCTTATTAGGTGGGTATTGCTGTTACAAGAATTTGACATTGAAGTGAGAGATAGGAAAGGGAATGAAAACCAAGTAGCAGACCATTTGTCAATAATATCACAAGAAGCTAATCAAGCTCCACATTCAGTGGATGAAAGCTTTCCAGATGAACACCTCTTACAAATCCAACAAGCTCCCTGGTTTGCTGACATTGCAAACTACAAGGTTGGAAGGAAGATTCCCCAAGAATTCACCAAGCAACAAGTGAAAAATCTGCTCAATGAGGCCAAGAAATTTTTATGGGATGAACCATTCTTATTCAAGAGGTGTCCAGATGGAATGATTAGGAATTGTGTTCTTGAGAGTGAGATGAGAGACATACTATGGCATTGTCATGGCTCAGCTTATGGTGGACATTTTGGACCAGAAAGAACAGCAGCCAAAGTACTTCAAAGTGGATTCTATTGGCCAACCATCTTCAAGGATGCTAGAGAATTTGTTCATCAATGCAATGAGTGCCAAAGAGCTGGAGGATTAATAAGAAGGAATGAGATGCCTCAGAACTACATCTTGGAAGTAGAACTCTTTGATCTTTGGGGAATAGATTTTATGGGCCCCTTTCTAGCCTCATATTCTTTCAAATACATACTTGTGGCAGTAGAGTATGTCTCAAAGTGGGTGGAAGCCATAGCAACAACCACATGTGATGCACAAATTGTCCTTCAATTCCTTAAGAAGCACATTTTTACTAGATATGGAGTGCCTAAGGGTCTTGTTAGTGATAGTGGTAGTCATTTTTTCAACAAACAGATGGAGAAACTACTTCAAAAATATGGGGTGATGCATAAAGTAGCTACACCATATCATCCACAGACCAATGGCCAAGCAGAGTTTACAAATAGGGAGTTGAAGAGGATTTTGGAGAAAACTGTAGCGAGCACAAGAAAGGATTCGGCCAGAAAATTAGACGATGCTCTTTGGGCATATAGAACAGCATTCAAAACTCCTATTGGAAAGTCTCCTTTTCAGTTATTATATGGCAAATCTTGTCACCTTCCTGTAGAGCTTGATTATCAAACAGCAGGAGAGAAGAGGTTATTGCAATTAAATGAGTTGGATGAGTTTAGACTAAAAGCCTATGAAAATGCTAAGATATACAAAGAAAAAGCTAAGAGATGGAATGACAAAAGGATCTCAAAGAAGGAGTTCAAACCAGGACAGCAAGTACTCTTGTATAACTACAGACTCAATGTTTTCCCTGGCAAACTCAAGTCTAAATGGATTGGCCACTACTTGGTGACAAAGGTTCTTCCTTATGGAAGCCTTGAATTGCTAGATGAAGCAACAAAGAACAATTTCACAGCAAATGGGCACAGGGCAAAGCATTACTTGGGAGGCCATTGGGACAGAGAAAAGGAGATTCAGAAATTAAGCTGAGCAAGAATGAAGGATGTCAAGCTAGTGACATTAAAAGAGTGCTTGTTAGGAGGCAACCCAACCAAAGGTAGTTTTCTTTTCTTAACTGTTTCAATAAGAGGATTAGGTAGTTTTATATGTATTGCAAGGAGTTAAGTTTGGTGTTGTACACTAAAATAATTTAAGGGTGAATGCAGGATGCTATGTTTGGTGTTCCACCAAAAATCTCATTTAAAAAGACATTTCAACCTTCTGCACAAATGGATTACTAGCTCCAAGCAATCAGGAAAACCACTAAACCACTGTCTGTTTTCTAGTTTTTAGCTTCATTACTTTCAACAGAAGCACAAGGTTTCATGTAACTAATGCATTATAGACAGTAGCAAGGGACTAAGTTTGGTGTTCCCCCACCAAAGTAAGTTCAAGAAACTACAATAGTTCATGCATGCTAACCATTTTCCTAAGTGCTTGGATAAACAAGCAACTTCTGAAAATTATGTAGAAAAGACACTTAGCCTCTTAAAAGAATCATCACCAAAGGAAATGCAAAAGTAAAAGATGATGATGACAAAAGGAAAGCTGTAAGACACTCCTGGTAGGTTGTATTGTCATAAAATTCACTTTGTTTCGAAATGTTCTAAATGAGAAGTTGCTGTTTACCTTGATGTTTAGTTCAAATAATGCAAATCTTGATGTCTGCACTAGTTTAAATGCTTGTCTTCATCTTCATCTGCATTAAGTCCATGTCTTGTTTCCCTTTTTGCATCAACAAGAGAAAATGTTTGAAATAGAAAATTATTGTCCAATGTGGTATGAATTAGAATGAAGTTTTGTGGTGGTAATAGCTTGATTAAGATGATAAGCTCAATAATAAAAGCTACATAATAAAGTGTTCTATGTAGTGTGAACTTAGTTGCTGTCATAAAACCTGTTATTAATGAACATCCCTGGAAAACAAAGAAAAGTGAGAAACAAAAAGAAAAGAAAAGCCATGAATTGGCAATGAAACAAACAATAAGGCTAGACACCAATAGCTTGGACCTTAGGACATATGTCTGTGGTGCTTTTTGTACTAGGATATGCTTGGATAATTAGGTTTTGAGGAGTCTTTTAAAACTTGGTAACTTGGATTAACTAATCCGGGATTACCAACCGAAAGTCCATTATCAAGAGCAACCTAGCTACAAAGCAATTAGTAACCCAAAGAGGTGCTGGGCATCAATGTTCTTAAGAGGATTTATGAGCCAAGTGTCTGTAGTGAAGAAGTGTTGAGCAAAATTAAGCCAAAAGGCTGCTACAACACTTGACACTGAGTTATCATTGAGAAATAAGCTTTCTAAGCAAAAGAAAGAAGGAAAAACTAAAAAGGGATCAATCAAAGAGCAAGGCATTATAACAGCAACTCTAGTGATTTGATGTGTGAACTTTTGTTGATATAGAATTTCCTCAATTGAATGAATTCTCATTGCAAGTATAGTTCTACACCAACAAAGAATCCTCACATGCAAAAATTTGAGTTGTCACAAGTACAAACCCCAAAAGAAAATTAACCGAAGTATTTGAACTCTGGGTCGTCTCACAAGGAATTGCAATGAAGTGTATGATTATTGACTATGAAGTATGTTTTGGGGTTTTTGGGATAAGAGACATGAAATGTAAATAACAATGAAAATAAACTAACAACTAAAAACGTTCTTGGCTAGATATGAGAACTAGAAGTCCTATCCTAGTTATCCTCCTCAATTGTGACCACAAATTATCCATTGCTACCACTTAGTTAACCTCTAACCATGGAGGAAAGTCAAGTGGATGAATCAACTTGATTTCACAATTCCTAGACAACTCCCAAGGGAAAGACTAGCGTTAGTGGTATCCAAATCAATTAGCAACTTCAAATTGTTAATCAATCAAAGGAATTAGATAACTCAAGCGTCACTAATTACTCCACCTAGGCCAAGAGGAACAAAATCTACACTAAAATTGAACCAAACATTTCATCAAACCCTTGGAAAGCATAAAAAGAAAGCATGGTAAAAGTGCAAGAATAATAAATCTACCAACTACTAATTGCAAGGAAAGTAAGATCACAACTCAATTCAACAATAAAAGAACATCAACCTTAAATTGCATTAAAGAAAAAAATCCAATTCCAACAAGAGTTCATGAACATAAAAGAGGTATAAAAGTAAAATTAACACTAGAAATCTTGAGAATGAAAGAGTAGAAGCAAGAATTCATAAAGGAAATAAGATGAAAACATGTAATTAAACCTAAATCTAGAAGAAATTAACCTAACCTAATTCTAGAGAGAAGAGGGAGCTTCTCTCTCTAGAAACTAACCTACATAATGCTATACTACAAAACAATTGCTCCTCCTTGCCCAAGCTTGAATTCAGCATGAAATAGCATCAGAAATGAGTTGGATTGGGGCCAAAATGCTCTGGAAATCGCTGGCCACAATTTCACTTTAGTGAACCACATGCTCAATCAGTGCGCATGCGTACATGGCGAGTGTGCGCCTCTATATATCAGGAAACTATATCAAATTTTATATCCTTTTGAAGCTCCATATGTTAGCTTTCCGACGCAACTGGAACCGCCTCATTTGGACTCTTGTAGCTCAAGTTATGGTCGTATGAGTGCAAAGAGGTCAGGCTTGACAGCTTTATGGTTCCTTCATTTCTTCATGAGTTCTCCGACTTGGCATGCTTTTCTCCTTACTTCTTCCATTCAATACTTGTCTTATAAACCTGAAAACACTAAACAAACATATCAAGGTATCGAATGGAATTAAAGTGAGTTAAATTTAGCTATTTTAAGTCTTAAAAAGCATATTTTCACACTTAAGCACAATTTAAGAGAGAATTACAAAACCATGCTATTTCATTGAATAAATGTGAGAAAAGGTGATAAAATCCCCCAAATTAAGCACAAGATAAACCAAAAAATTAGGGTTCATCAAATCTCCCCACACTTAAACCAAGCATGTCCTCATGCTAAGAATAAAGAAGGACAAGAAAAGGGGTATGAACATTTATTCAATGCAAAGAAACTATATAAACCTATCTACATGCATGCAACTAAATGCAAAATGCTTCTACCTACTTGGTTAAAAGCAAATCAATCTCCAAGAACATATATAAGCAAGTAGGGCAAAGGTCATATGACGACTCATAAACTCTACCAATTCAAATATCAAAATGAAGTTTAAATAGACTTGCAAGAAGAAAGCTCATGGAAGCCGGGAACAAGGAATTGAGCATCAAACCCTCACCGGAAGTGTATCCGCTCTAGTCGCTCTAGTGTATCGGGTCGATCACTCAATTCTCTTCTAATCATGCTTTCCATGATTTGTTTTTCATCTAACAATCAACAATTATTCAATGCATGCATACATTCATCATGAGGGCTTGTTCATAGGTTGTAATGGGGTTAGGGTCAAGGTAGGATGCATATGGTCAAGTGAGCTTGAAATTTGAATCTTTGAATAGCCTAAGCTCTCACCTAACACATATAACAACCTATACAATTCTAATACACAACCTAGCTACCCATGATTCCCACTTTTTCACATACTCATGCATTAATTTTAATTCACATTCCATATGCATTGATTTTTATTCAACTTTACTTTGGGGCATTTTTGTCCCCTTTTTATTTCTTTTTCTCTTTTTTCTTTTTCTATATTTTTTTTCTTTTATATATATATGCTCTTTTTCTTTTTCTTTATCATTTTTTTCTAAAGTATATTCAAACATATCTATGCATATTGTTTTATGTAACAACCATGATTTTCGAGTACGCGAGATCTTTTCTGAAGGCACGGAATCCTCCGAAGGATCAGTAAAGGGAACACCTCTGCTGTATCATCAAGCATCTCAATCCTCATTATCATTATGTCATCCATAAGCTAAAACCTTTTATGAGGCAAGCTCGATAATGCAGTCGTGAAGAACATTGTTTTTAAACCGTATCGGTTGGCAGTTTTGATTCTGATTTTCATAAATAGTCTCTGTTTGACGAACCGAACTCGATTCATGATAGGAGAGAGATAATAGTATAATATTATCATTATATTAGTATTAGAAAATGCTTGAATGACATTATAAGGTTACCTGGTCTGTTTTTGATAAAAACAAAAAATCGGTTTAACCGGGTTTATGGTTTACTGGTGCAGCTTAGCATCAGCACTCTTTGATGACTTTAGCAATGCTAAGGCCTCATTATACATGTTCTATGCTCATAATAAATATGTAACTAGTGTCATTTATGCTAGTAGCTCAGAAAATAATTTTTAGAGATGTTTTTACGAGTGTTCCGATACACCTAGTTTTAGTAGTTGTACACCAGAGATATTTTAATATTATTTTAATCCACCTCCAAGCCAACCAATCACAAATATCCTTACACCCCCAAGACACTCCAAGGCTGGTCATTTACTCTCTTTGGCCGAAAATGTGAAGAGAGAAAAGAGAGAAACTTTGATGACCCTTTAATCTTCAAAGCTTGATTTCTTCTGAACTAAAACTCAAATCAAAACTCCGATTTCACCAAAATGATCCTCTCTTCTTCCTCTACATAACCATATAACATATCAAGGCTGGAAATAAGGTGATATGGCTGTCTCCCTCCCTCTTCAATTCGGTTTTTAAGGAAAACCATGCAAAACATGTGTTTTCTTGATGTTCTTCCTTAGGAATCATGCTTAACTTGAATTGAGGGCCAAGAAACATTAATTTCCAGCAAGTATAAGGTGATATATCTCTTCCTAACATGCTGAAAGAGATTTGGTTAGTTGAGGGTTTTTGGATTTAAAGTTGTTCTTGATGTGATTTAGGAGGAAAAAGTGCTAAAGGACCACCTGAAAGTCTAACTGAATTAGGAGCAGCAAAACCAGGTAGGGTGTGATGAATTTAATCTTGATTTATTTTGTTTGAGATGTGTGATTATGATATGGTTTGGTTATGCTTGAAATTGATTGCTTATATGAGTTATTCTTGGTGAAAGTTTGTTGAAATTTTAATGACATTTGATGATATTCAAGCTATGAATATTGTTCTTGAGGGCTACTAGAAAAACGAACCCTAGGCCTTAAATTGGGGTTCAATTTGTGTTAAAATCATGTAGAAAAGATGGGGTTTTAGTGGCTGGGAATTTATTATGAATTTTGGTAAAAATCGGTTGCTGAAAAGACTAAAAAACGGGTAAAAACAGAGAAAGAATCTGAAGAATATACGAAGAACATGAAGAACACTTTGAGTGTGGTGAGGAACATTGAAGAACATCTTTTAGATCTTAGAAAGGGCAAGGTTGTAATTATTTTGGTGTTTCAGGGGTTATTTGGTAATTTCTAAAAGTTAGGGTGGTTAAAGTTGAAATATTAAAAGTTACAGGTGGTAAAAAGTAAGGTCAGGGCCTAGGATGTTGTATGTATATATATGTATATAGTTATTATCTAGCTATATCTAGGGGTGTTCTAACTAAAAGTCTATATTTAAATAAAAGGCTGAATCACCGAATGTTGTCAACTACTTGTGATGTATTTATGTGTGGTTGTTTATAACTGTTTTATCTGTTATTACTTTTGAATTGATTATAAATGATTCTGTTTATTAATTAAAATGTTTAAAAAAAATACCCCGCAAATTAACTACGCTTTTAACAACGAATCAGGCTCCTATGATAAATAATAGATAATAATTAGGAAGACAAATTGGTAGCGCTCAGTTTCCGGTATGATCTAGACATATTGAAAATTGGGTCGTTACAATTCGGTATCAGAGCAGTTCGTTCCCAGTTGAGCCTGGGGAGTGGACTGACTATACTTCATTGCATACTCTGCTTGTGTGTCTCATGCTGTTAGGGTATCTTTAAGATACATTGGGAATGAATGTCTATGAGCACTCATTTTGGGAATGTTCATGCCTAACTTGAGATATTAAGACTGATCACCTTAATATTGATTGTTTTGTGCGGATAAGACCTCAATGATTATGAATAGGCATGGTTTAATCGAGTTCCGAACGACAAATTCGTGAGAGACACAACTATTCTTATAGCTGTTATGATCTCCATGGCAATTGCTATGTGATATTTAGATGCTGTAAGGAATGGACTGATATCTTCGTCAGGATGGATTGAAGGAAATAGACCGCTTAAAGATGGATTTCTTGCACGTGGCTGAAATTTTGCGGGCAAAATTTTCTTTTAGGAGGGTAGAATGTAACAACCTTGATTTTTGAGTACGCGAGATCTTTTCTGAAGGCACGGAATCCTCCGAAAGATCAGTAAAGGGAACACATCTGCTGTATCATCAAGCATCTCAATCCTCATTATCATTATGTCATCCTTAAGCTAAAACCTTTTATGAGGCAAGCTCGATAATGCAGTCGCGAAGAACCTTGTTTTTAAACCGTATCGGTTGGCAGTTTTGATTCTGATTTTCGTAAATAGTCTCTATTTGACGAACCGGACTCGATTCATGAGAGGAGAGAGATAATAGTATAATATTATCATTATATTAGTATTAGAAAATGCTTGAATGACATTATAAGGTTACCTGGTCTGTTTTTGTTAAAAACAGAAAATCGGTTTAACCGGGTTTATGGTTTACTGGTGCAGCTTAGCATCAGCACTCTCTGATGACTTTAGCAATGCTAAGGCTTCATTATACATGTTCTATGCTCATAATAAATATGTAACTAGTGTCATTTATGCTAGTAGCTCAGAAAATAATTTTTAGAGATGTTTTTACGAGTGTTTCGATACACCTAGTTTTAGTAGTTGTACACCAGAGATATTTTAATATTATTTTAATCCACCTCCAAGACAACCAATCACAACTCTTCTTACACCCCCAAGACACTCCAAGGCTGGTCATTTACTCCCTTTGGCCAAAAATGTGAAGAGAGAAAAGAGAGAAACTTTGATGACCCTTTAATCTTCAAAGCTTGATTTCTTCTGAACTAAAACTCAAATCAAAACTCCGATTTCACCAAAATGATCCTCTCTTCTTCCTCTACATAACCATATAACATATCAAGGCTGGAAATAAGGTGAGATGGCTGTCTCCCTCCCTCTTCAATTCGGTTTTCAAGGAAAACCATGCAAAACATGTGTTTTCTTGATGTTCTTCCTTAGGAATCATACTTAACTTGAATTGAGGGCCAAGAAACATTAATTTCCAGCAAGTCTATGGTGAGATATCTCTTCCTAACATGCTGAAAGAGATTTGGTTAGTTGAGGGTTTCTGGATTTAAAGTTGTTCTTGATGTGATTTAGGAGGAAAAAGTGCTAAAGGACCACCTGAAAGTCTAACTGAATTAGGAGCAGCAAAACCAGGTAGGGTGTGATGAATTTAATCTTGATTGATTTTTTTTATATGTGTGATTATGATATGGTTTGGTTATGCTTGAAATTGATTGCTTACATGAGTTATTCTTGGTAAAAGTTTGTTGAAATTTTAATGACATTTGATGATATTCAAGCTATGAATATTGTTCTTGAGGGCTACTGGAAAAACGAACCCTAGGCCTTAAATTGGGGTTCAATTTGTGTTAAAATCATGTAGAAAAGATGGGGTTTTAGTGGCTGGGAATTTATTATGAATTTTGGAAAAAATCAGTTGCTGAAAAGACTAAAAAACGGGTAAAAACAGAGAAAGAATCTGAAGAATATACGAAGAACATGAAGAACACTTTGAGTGTGGTGAAGAACATTGAAGAACAAGTTTTAGATCTTAGAAAGGGCAAGGTTGTAATTATTTTGGTGTTTGAGGGGTTATTTGGTAATTTCTGAAAGTTAGGGTGGTTAAAGTAGAAATATTAAAAGTTACGGGTGGTAAAAAGTAAATTTTAAAGGTTAAAAGTAAAAGTAAGTTAATTTTCGAAAATTTAATGATAAAATAATAAATAATAATAAAATATTAAATAATAATATTTAATTAAAAATAATATTTTAATAAAAATAATAAAATAATACGGAAAAGGCAATTTTCTGTAAAAGCTTTAGAAAGACAACTTTAAGTGCAGAATCTCATAATTACCTTCATAAAACACTTAGGGAGTGGTAAGAACATATTAGTGAGGCAAAGATAAAAGAAAGATAAAAAGTTAAAGGAAAGATAAAAACTAAAGAAAAAGTCTATAAAGTTTTAATGAGAGAAAAACAGACAGAGATTAGTGAACGAACTAGGGCAACATAGTTAGTCCTTGAGTTGCGACTAGGGTTAGGTATAATATGAAAAGTTAAACTGTTTCAGTATAGACTTAATGAACCTATACTTGGGACAGACAAACTATTCATACCGAAATTTACATAAGCTTTAAATACATACGTGAAACAGAGAAATCATAGCAGAGTAGAGAAACACAAAAAACAGAGTAACCAGAGTAAAGTAAAGAGATAAAGAGAAAAAGAATAATATAGATACAGATGAAAAGAGTAATCAGAGAAGAGAAAAGGGATACAGATAACAGAGTAATTAAAACAGAGTAAAGAGATACAGAGAAAAGAAAAACCAGAACAGAGTAAAGAGATATAAAGAGAAGAGTATAAGAATAAAGAGTTAAGCCTTGTAGCATGATGTTCTGTGGGATGTTCATCTGCTACTTTTCCATTGGCCCTAGAGGTCCTGTAGGCCCAAGTTCACCTACAGTGAGTTGTTATTCCTGTTGGCCGAAGTTCACCTGCAGTGAATATCAATTGTGTATCTCAGGGTGTTGCTCCTGTAGGCCGAAGTTCACCTACAGAGAGTTGTGATACCTGTAAGCCGAAGTTCACTTACAGGGGCACCATTTCTGTAAGCCGAAGTTCACTTACAGAGGTGTTATTTCTGTAGGCCGAAGTTCACCTACAGAAAGTTGTTGTGTTTTGTTTAGACTATTCCTGTAAGCCGAAGTTCACTTACGGGAGTGCTATTTCTGTAGGCCGAAGTTCACCAACAGAAAATAAGCCATATCTAGGACTAGTTCCCGGATAATGTCGGGCTACAGGGTGTAAACCGACACGTGAGCTCATGGCCTGCATAGGACAGACATGCATCATACTTGGTTGTGCATTTCCTCTGTTATGATTGTTGAATGAATGTATGCTTTCTTTGTTTCTATTCTATTCACTATATCTGTGTTTTGTTTTCTTGTATTCTTTTGTTTCTGTTTTGCTTTCTATTTTCTCTATTTTACTATATCTTTTGTTCACTGCTTCTCGGTATTCTGATATTTATCTGCTAAACAACACGGAATTAATGAACTTAACTAATAACCCCGACCCTACTAAGGACTCCCCAGTTCTTACCCCTTCTCTCTCCCTTCCCCCTTCAGATGGAAGCAAGAGTTCCCTTCCGTAATTCGCTGACGATCGTACGCAAAAAAAAAAAAGGATTCCACTCTAGGTAGTCTTCTGAGTCTAGAGTGAATTCCGTTACCTGTTTATATGTATATACTGTGAGGCCAGCCAACGTCTACACCCCGTTTGTATGCAAACTTTAACTTAAATCCTGTGTACGAGACTCCTGTTATGTAGTTGCTTGATGAGGTACCAGAGAGACGTCATATGGCAATGACCGATCGTGCAGAGGAGTAGTAGATGATGTTCCTCCTTTTGATGACATTCGACCCGACTCGAGTTTTGATGGCTTAGAACATACTTTCCCTCGCCTTAGTTGTTTAGAGGGACTAGGTGAGTATAGAGTCTAGGCTAGCCTGGGCGCCAGCTTAGGGACTTCTTGAATAGGTCAGGGCCTAGGATGTTGTATGTATATATATGTATATAGTTATTATCTAGCTATATCTAGGGGTGTTCTAACTAAAAGTCTATACTTAAATAAAAGGCTGAATCACCGAATGTTGTCAACTACTTGTGATGTATTTATGTGTGGTTATTTATAACTGTTTTATCTGTTATTACTTGTGAATTGATTATAAATGATTCTGTTTATTAATTAAAACGTTTAAAAAAAAATACCCCGCAAATTAACTACGCTTTTAACAACGAATCAGGCTCCTATGATAAATAATAGATAATAATTAGGAAGACAAATTGGTAGCGCTCAGTTTCCAGTATGATCTAGACATACTGAAAATTGGGTCGTTACAATTTGGTATCAGAGCAGTTCGTTCCCAGTTGAGCCTGGGGAGTGGACTGACTATGCTTCATTGCATACTCTGCTTGTGTGTCTCATGCTGTTAGGGTATCTTTAAGATACATTGGGTATGAATGTCTATGAGCACTCATTTTGGGAATGTTCATGCCTAACTTGAGATATTAAGACTGATCACCTTAATATTGATTGTTTGGTGCAGATAAGACCTCAATGACTATGAATAGGCATGGTTTAATCGAGTTCCGAACGACAAATTCGTGAGAGACACAATTATTCTTATAGCTGTTATGATCTCCATGGCAATTGCTATGTGATATTTAGATGCTGTAAGGAACGGACTGGTATCTTCGTCAGGATGGATTGAAGGAAATAGACCGCTTAAAGATGGATTTCTTGCATGTGGCTAAAATTTTGAGGGCAAAATTTTCTTTTAGGAGGGTATAATGTAACAACCTTGATTTTCGAGTACGCGAGATCTTTTCTGAAGGCACGGAATCCTCCGAAAGATCAGTAAAGGGAACACCTCTGCTGTATCATCAAGCATCTCAATCTTCATTATCATTATGTCATCCTTAAGCTAAAACCTTTTATGAGGCAAGCTCGATAATGCAGTCGCGAAGAACCTTGTTTTTAAACCGTATCGGTTGGCAGTTTTGATTCTGATTTTCGTAAATAGTCTCTATTTGACGAACTGGACTCGATTCATGAGAGGAGAGAGATAATAGTATAATATTATCATTATATTAGTATTAGAAAATGCTTGAATGACATTATAAGGTTACCTAGTCTGTTTTTGTTAAAAACAGAAAATCGGTTTAACCGGGTTTATGGTTTACTGGTGCAGCTTAGCATCAGCACTCTCTGATGACTTTAGCAATGCTAAGGCCTCATTATACATGTTCTATGCTCATAATAAATATGTAACTAGTGTCATTTATGCTAGTAGCTCAGAAAATAATTTTTAGAGATGTTTTTACGAGTGTTTCGATACACCTAGTTTTAGTAGTTGTACACCAGAGATATTTTAATATTATTTTAATCCACCTCCAAGCCAACCAATCACAACTCTCCTTACACCCCCAAGACACTCCAAGGCTGGTCATTTACTCCCTTTGGCAAAAAATGTGAAGAGAGAAAAGAGAGAAACTTTGATGACCCTTTAATCTTCAAAGCTTGATTTCTTCTGAACTAAAACTCAAATCAAAACTCCGATTTCACCAAAATGATCATCTCTTCTTCCTCTACATAACCATATAACATATCAAGGCTGGAAATAAGGTGAGATGGCTGTCTCCCTCCCTCTTCAATTCGGTTTTCAAGGAAAACCATGCAAAACATGTGTTTTCTTGATGTTCTTCCTTAGGAATCATGCTTAACTTGAATTGAGGGCCAAGAAACATTAATTTCCAGCAGGTCTAAGGTGAGATATCTCTTCCTAACATGCTGAAAGAGATTTGGTTAGTTGAGGGTTTTTGGATTTAAAGTTGTTCTTGATGTGATTTAGGAGGAAAAAGTGCTAAAGGACCACCTGAAAGTCTAACTGAATTAGGAGCAGCAAAACCAGGTAGGGTGTGATGAATTTAATCTTGATTGATTTTTTTTGAGATGTGTGATTATGATATGGTTTGGTTATGCTTGAAATTGATTGCTTATATGAGTTATTCTCGGTGAAAGTTTGTTGAAATTTTAATGACATTTGATGATATTCAAGCTATGAATATTGTTCTTGAGGGCTACTGGAAAAACGAACCCTAGTCCTTAAATTGGGGTTCAATTTGTGTTAAAATCATGTAGAAAAGATGGGGTTTTAGTGGCTGGGAATTTATTATGAATTTTGGTAAAAATCGGTTGCTGAAAAGACTAAAAAACGGGTAAAAACAGAGAAAGAATCTGAAGAATATACGAAGAACATGAAGAACACTTTGAGTGTGGTGAAGAACATTGAAGAACATCTTTTAGATCTTAGAAAGGGCAAGGTTGTAATTATTTTGGTGTTTGAGGGGTTATTTGGTAATTTCTGAAAGTTAGGATGGTTAAAGTAGAAATATTAAAAGTTACGGGTGGTAAAAAGTAAATTTTAAAGGTTAAAAGTAAAAGTAAGTTAATTTTCGAAAATTTAATGATAAAATAATAAATAATAATAAAATATTAAATAATAATATTTAATTAAAAATAATATTTTAA
>NC_029789.2:65669414-65727119 GCF_000816755.2 Arachis ipaensis | reverse complement strand
AACACCTTTTTGATTCATAAAAGGGCAAGGAAGTAATTAATTTGGTGTTTTGGGGGTTATTTTGTAATTTCTGAAAGTTAGGGTGGTAAAAGTATAAATATTAAAAGTTACGGGTGGTAAAAGGTGAATTTTAAAGGTTAAAAGTAAAAGTAAGTTAATTTTCGAAAATTTAATGATAAAATAATAAATAATAATAAAATATTAAATAATAATATTTAATTAAAAATAATATTTTAATAAAAATAATAAAATAATACGGAAAAGGCAATCTTCTGTAAAAGCTTTAGAAAGACAACTTTAAGTGCAGAATCTCATAATTACCTTCATAAAACACTTAGGGAGTGGTAAGAACATATTAGTGAGGCAAAGATAAAAGAAAGATAAAAAGTTAAAGGAAAGATAAAAACCAAAGAAAAAGTCTGTAAAGTTTTAATGAGAGAAAAACAGACAGAGATTAGTGAACGGACTAGGGCAACATAGTTAGTCCTTGAGTTGCGACTAGGGTTAGGTATAATATGAAAAGTTAAACTGTTTCAGTATAGACTTAATGAACCTATACTTGGGACAGACTAACTATTCATACCGAAATTTACATAAGCTTTAAATACATACGTTAAACAGATAAATCATAGCAGAGTAGAGAAACACAAAAAACAGAGTAACCAGAGTAAAGTAAAGAGATAAAGAGAAAAAGAATAATATAGATACAGATGAAAAGAGTTATCAGAGAAGAGAAAAGGGATACAGATAACAGAGTAATTAAAACAGAGTAAAGAGATACAGAGAAAAAAAAACCAGAACAGAGTAAAGAGATATAAAGAGAAGAGTATAAGAATAAAGAGTTAAGCCTTGTAGCATGATGTTCTGTGGGATGTTCATCTGCTGCTTTTCCATTGGCCCTAGAGGTCCTGTAGGCCCAAGTTCACCTACAGTGAGTTGTTATTCCTGTTGGCCGAAGTTCACCTGCAGTGAATATCAATTGTGTATCTCAGGGTGTTACTCCTGTAGGCCGAAGTTCACCTACAGAGAGTTGTGATACCTGTAAGCCGAAGTTCACTTACAGGGGCACCATTTCTGTAAGCTGAAGTTCACTTACAGAGGTGTTATTTCTGTAGGCCGAGGTTCACCTACAGAAAGTTGTTGTGTTGTGTTTAGACTATTCCTGTAAGCCGAAGTTCACTTACGGGAGTGCTATTTCTGTAGGCCGAAGTTCACCTCCTGAAAATAAGCCATATCTAGGACTAGTTCCTGGATAATGTCGGGCTGCAGGGTGTAAACCGACACGTGAGCTCATGGCCTACATAGGACAGACATGCATCATACTTGGTTGTTCATTTCCTCTGTTATGATTGTTGAATGAATGTATGCTTTCTTTGTTTGTATTCTATTCACTGTATTTGTGTTTTGTTTTCTTGTATTCTTTTGTTTGTGTTTTGCTTTCTATTTTCTCTATTTTTCTATATCTTCTGTTCACTGCTTCTTGTTATTCTGCTATTTATCTGCTAAACAACACGAAATTAATGAACTTAACTAATAACCCCGATCCTACTAAGGACTCCCCAGTTCTTACCCCTTCTCTCTCCCTTCCCCCTTCAGATGGAAGCAAGAGTTCCCTTTCGTAATTCGCTGACGATCGTACGCAAAAAAAAAAAGATTCCACTCTAGGTAGTCTTCTGAGTCTAGAGTGAATTTCGTTACCTGTTTATATGTATATACTGTGAGGCTAGCCAACGTCTACACCCCGTTTGTATGCAAACTTTAACTTAAATCCTGTGTACGAGACTCATGTTATATAGCTGCTTGATGAGGTACCAGAGAGACGTCATATGGCATTGACTGATCGTGCAGAGGAGTAGTATATGATGTTCCACCTTTTGATGACATTCGACCCGACTCGAGTTTTGATGGCTTAGAACATACTTTCCCTCGCCTTAGTTGTTTAGAGGGACTAGGTGAGTATAGAGTCTAGGCTAGCCTGGGCGCCAGCTTAGGGACTTCTTGAATAGGTCAGGGCCTAGGATGTTGTATGTATATATATGTATATAGTTATTATCTAGTTATATCTAGGGGTGTTCTAACTAAAAGTCTATACTTAAATAAAAGGCTGAATCACCGAATGTTGTCAACTACTTGTGATGTATTTATGTGTGGTTGTTTATAACTGTTTTATCTGTTATTACTTGTGAATTGATTATAAATGATTCTGTTTATTAATTAAAACGTTTTAAAAAAAAATACCTCGCAAATTAACTACGCTTTTAACAACGAATCAGGCTCCTATGATAAATAATAGATAATAATTAAGAAGACAAATTCGTAGCGCTCAGTTTCCGGTATGATCTAGACATATTGAAAATTGGGTCGTTACATTTTACATATTTAATACATGAGTATGTACCCAATTCCCAAAAATCTTCAACAAAAATACAAAAAACACACTTTCCTCTCAACCAATGTCCCAAGCTTCCCATACCCAAATGATACACATCCTCACTAGCCTAAACTATTCAAAGATCCAAATTAAGGACATTTATTATTTTTCACTTAAGGGTAGTGATGTGCTAACATTAAAAACAAAAAGGATTCAATAGGGTCAAAGTTGGCTAACAATGATTGATGAAAGATAGGCTATTTGGGTAAGTGAGCTAAATGAAATGATGACCTCAATCATATAAATGCATATATACATGGAATAATGGAGATGAAGAATCAAACAAATCAAAGATTACAATCATAGAAAGAGAACAATGCACACAAGAATGGAAAATAAGTGGTTATAAGATGTAACCACACAATTTGGCTCAAAACTCACATGCTTGTGTTCTTAGCTCAAAAACCATGTTCCAAAATACATTCTTCAAGCAAGTTCAACACAAAAATTTTTTTTCAAATTGGTAGGGTGCCCTAAAACAATTTTTTTCTTGAAAAATAAATCATCACCCTAACCAAGTAGTCCTAACATAAAAAGAAATGGTAAAATATGTACAAATTCTAACTAACATGCAATATATCATGCAATGCAACAACTAATCTAACAAAGACAAAAATTGAAAAAATTGGTGTTGAAAAAGGAATTGTTACCCATGGAGGTCGGTCGGACGACCTCCCCACTCTTAGAAATTTGCACCGTCCTCGGTGCATGCAAAGAAGAGTAAAGTGGGCGGGTTGCTACAATTGATGAGTTTCTTCAAAAGGTTGTGCGGAAGGACTTGTTTTTTGCCCCATTTAGAAGCTTTTCCAATCCTTTCCTTCTTGGTGGCCAACCTAAAAGGAAAGAGAAAGAAGGATAATTAAGCCTATAACAAAGATATCAAAGCAAATAGAACATAGGCGGGGCCTAATGCCAAATAAGAGTAAGGTTCTCACTACATGTTAGCTACGCATGTAAGTGAGAAAGCAATATAGGCAAAGGGCATATCAACTAATACTTGATGCAAGAACAAGTTAAAGCATGAAGAGGACTCAAAAGCATCAAGTTCAGCTAGAAAGAGTGGACACAAACAAGATTAGTGATAAGCATGAGAGCAATTGGTCTTATCCTAACTCAATGGCAATGAGGCCTAAAAACAAAGAATAATGAGTTAGGAAGGACTAAAGCACTAATCTTGTTGTGTAGAGCGAATATTACAATTAATGCAACAAGTCACAGCGCACCAATACTGACCAAGGATGTCTCAACAATTGAGTAAGAGAATTCAACACCATTATTAAAATGAGAAACTTAGAAAAGAAAATAAGAACAAGCTATAAAAACAAAATTAAAATGCAATATATGAAAATAAGCAAATGCAATAAAAGAAAATGGACGAAAATTTTTTTTTTATTATTTATTATTTTATTTTATTTTAATTTTTTTTAAAAAGAAAAAAGAATTTTTCAAGAGAGGAAGAAGAAGAAAAAGGAAAAAACGAAAGAAGAAAGAAGAAGAAAAGAAGAAAGAAGGAGAAAGGAGAAAGGAAAAAAAAATAGGAAGTAAATCTGCGGGACAATTGGCACGTACGCGCCATGCGTGCTTACGCGCGGATCACCTGGCACAAAGTAGGCATAAAGTGGGCACAACTCTCGGGTTTTAGTACTAGGAGTTGTAAAACTACACCGGCGCACGCGCGCACAACGTGCTTGCGCGCCGATGCTCGCTTTTTTTTTTTATAAGGAACAGGGCACTCTCCTAATCTATAAACATTCTAAAGCAACTAAAATTCGAATTCAACAAAAATCCTTAAGTTTTTTGAAAAATTTTCAAAGTCAAAACAAATAAAACTTGCATCTCAAGCAAAATACAACTTAACAACAATTACTCTGATAAAAACATGAATTTAACAAACAACCTATCAATAAAAGCAAAATGTATAAGAGTATAGAAAAGTGGAAAACTACCTATAATGGCAACTCAAATCACTTATTAACCAAATCTAAAAGAGAGTGGAAAGAGTTTACCATGGTAGGGTGTCTCCCACCTAGCACTTTTAGTTTAATTGCTTAAGTTAGACATTTGGTGGGGGTCCTTGCTAAGGTGGTTTATGCTTGAATTCATCCTTGAATCCCCACCATTTTTTGCATCTCCAATGTTCACCGGGATCCCAAATTAGGCGCACAAGGCCTTCAAGTAAGCTTAAGTAAATGACAAGGCCCCAAGAGTTTTGATTGTGGAAATGAATTCTGGGGTCCCAAACCTTGTTCTTGCACCCATCTTCCCGTTGACTACCATAGTTAAATTTTGGTGACAAGGCTTGTGAATCCTCATGTGAGCACCAAAGCATTCTCCTAGACCCATGCAATTTGGTTTTACACCAACCATTGCCATTCAACTTTAAGCATGCAACCATCATGAACCTAGAGTGATGTTTCCAACCACTACACAACTCTCTCCTATTCTTAACTCCACAAAGAGCTTTAAGTTGACCATCATTTTCAATCAAACCATATTCAAGTGAGAAAGCAAAGCTTAGGGATAAGAATTTTATCCACTTGAATGTTGTGTTGGATGATGGTGACCTAGGAAGGGGGACCTCCCCACACTTAGCCAATGCGAGGTCTACGCCGTTGGGCTCCTTCTTGACTACCTCCACCTCATTGCAAGCTTCTTCAACTTCAATTCCTTGCACACCAACTTCTTCTACACATTCTTCATTGTTGGATCTTGCTTCTTGCTCAACCTCTTCCTCTTGGTAGCTTCCTTCCAATTCAATCTCTTCTTCATTGCTTACCAAGGGTACGGAAGGTGAGGTATCTTCTTCTTCAATTTCCATGTCAAGCCCAATGGGAGAGGATTCAATTGTACATAAGAATTCATCAATGATTGAATCCATCTCTTGATCAACCTCTTCAAAGTTTTCAATCATGATATGCTTTGGAGGTTGTACACCCTCCTCAACATCAATGTTAATCTTCTTGAAAGAGGGCTCTATAATGCTACATTCCCACGGACTTCCAATATCTCCTAGGTTTTCAACCACTCCTTTCGGCTCAATTATCCCAACTTCCTCCCCTTGTGGCAATTCTTGCTTCAACTCCTCTTCTTTACCTTGAAGCTCTAAAGTCACTCCCTCACTATGCTCCTTGATTGCTTCTCCACATTTAACAATGGGAGTTCCTTGATCGTATTGGCTTAGGCGGGAGGAGACCATAGTGCGAATGGCTTCTGCTATGGTAGCTATCTTGACTTCTAACTCCTTGAACTCCTTTTGGTTCTCTTCTTGCCTTTGAATGTAAGAACTAACACATTCTTGGAGAGAATCATCCATTGGAGGTGGTGTGGAAAAAGAAGGTTCATTATTTGGGAAGGAAGTTTCATAATTGGAAGTTAGTTCATCTTGGTAAGGGTATGGAGATGGTGTATATTGAGGTGGTTCTTGAGAGTGATTGTGTTGGAATGGTGGTGGTTCCTTGTATGGTTCATATGGCTCATACGGTGGTTGGTATAGTGGATAAGGATTAGGGTCATAATGAGGTGTTTGGTGGTATGGGGCTGGTGAGTAAGGTGGTTCAAAACCATGTTGAGGGGGTGGTTCACAGGCATGTGGTGGTGGTAGTTGACAATCACAATAAGGGTCACCATATCCATTAGATTGATATGCATTAGGGTTAGGATTATACCCATAAGAATCTGGAGGTTGTTGTTGCCAAGAAGGTTGATCAATCCCTTGAGGCTCCTCCCACCTTTGATTGTTCCATCCTTGATGCATATTGTCATTATAGTTCCAATTCCCTACAACATAATTTGAGCCAAACTCATAGCCAAAGTGAGGATGAGAATTCATAATAGCAAATAAAAATAAAAACAAAACTGGTAAGAACTAATAAAAACTAACTCCTAGAACAAGCAAAAACTAGCAGAGAAGCATATTAACATATATACAATAGCCAATAATATGACACCATTGCAACTCCCTGGCAACGATGCCATTTTGATGTGTGAACTTTTGTTGATATAGAATTTCCTCAATTGAATGAATTCTCGTTGCAAGTATAGTTCTACACCAACAAAGAATCCTCACATGCAAAAATTTGAGTTGTCACAAGTACAAACCCCAAATAAAAATTAACCGAAGTATTTGAACTCTGGGTCGTCTCACAAGGAATTGCAATGAAGTGTATGATTATTGACTATGAAGTATGTTTTAGGGATTTTGGGATAAGAGACATGAAATGTAAATAGCAATGAAAATAAACTAACAACTAAAAAAGTTCTTGGCTAGATACGAAAACTAGAAGTCCTATGCTAGTTATCCTCCTCAATTGTGACCACAAATTGTCCATTGCTACCACTTAGTTAACCTCTAACCATGGAGGAAAGTCAAGTGGATGAATCAACTTGATTCCACAAGTCCTAGCCAACTCCCAAGGGAAAGACTAGCGTTAGTGGTATCCAAATGAATTAGCAACTTCCAATTGTCAATCAATCAAAGGAATTAGATAACTTAAGCGTCACTAATTACTTCACCTAGGCCAAGAGGAACCAAATCTACACTAAAATCCAACCAAACATTTCATCAAACACTTGGAAGGCATAAAAAGAAATCATGGTAAGAGTGAAAGAATAATAAATCTACCAAATACTAATTGCAAGGAAAGTAATATCACAACTCAATTCAACCATAAAAGAACATCAACCTTAGATTGCATTAAGTAAAAAAAATCCAATTCCAACAAGAGTTCATGAACATAAAAGAGGTATAAAAGTAAAATTAACACTACAAATCTTGAGAATGAAAGAGTAGAAGCAATAATTCATAAAGGAAACAAGATGAAAACATGTAATTAAACCTAAATCTAGAAGAAATTAACCTAACCTAATTCTAGAGAGAAGAGGGAGCTTTTCTCTCTAGAAACTAACCTACATGATGCTATACTACAAAACAATTGCTCCCCCCTTACCCAAGCTTGAATTCAGCATGAAATAGCATCAGAAATAAGTTGGATTGGGCCCAAAATGCTCTAGAAATCGCTGGCCACGATTTCATTTTAGTGAACCACGTGCTCTATCGGAGCGCATGCATACATGGCAATTTCGCGCCCTTATATGTCAGACAACTATGGCAAATTTTATATCATTTTTGAAGTGCCGGATGTTAGCTTTCCAACGCAACTGAAACCGCCTCATTTGGATCTATGTAGCTCAAGTTATGGTCGCTTGAGTGCGAAGAGGTCAGGCTTTACAACTTTACGGTTCCTTCATTTCTTCATGAGTTCTCCCACTTGGCATGCTTTTCTCCTTACTTCTTCCATCCAATACTTGCCTTATGAACCTGAAATCACTCAACAAACATATCAAGGCATCGAATGGAATTAAAGTGAGTTAAATTTAGCTATTTTAAGGCTTAAAAAGCATGTTTTCACACTTAGGCACAATTTAAGGGAGAATTACAAAACCATGCTATTTCATTGAATAAATGTGAGAAAAGGTGATAAAATCCTCCAAATTAAGCACAAGATAAACCACAAAATCGGGGTTTATCATGAATCTTCAAAGAAACATTTCTTATCTATCAGCAAAGAATAAGTGAGCTGCATCTTGTCTGCGTAAAACCCCATGGTTCAAATTCTATTATCTGCTAAATAAGGACACATATGCTTCTCTGTTTCATGTAATTTCTTCTCATGTTTAGTGCTTGCTTGGGGACAAGCAAGGTTTAAGTTTGGTATTGTGATGACAAGTCATCTTATGCTAGTTTTACAAGCATTTTTCATTAATTTCATTAGGTTTTATGCACTTTCTTGCTTAATAAGTAAGTAATTGGAGTGGATTTTTATGATTATGTTGAATCAATCAAACATCATTTATTTTACACAAAATCATAGGTTTTATGCTAGAATTAATTGATTTTATAAATGATGTAAAGATCTAGTGATTTTGGTGAGGCTTTGATGTATTTGTTTGGTTGATGACAGATAAAAAGATGAAGGAAAAGAAACAGAAAGTACAAATTAAGCTCAAACAGATGGAAGAAAAAGTTTAGGCAAACTTTGAAGTTTGAGCATGCTTTGGACCTTAGGCCACAATTTTAAAAGCGTGGCCCATGACAGCAAAGCGTTGTGTTCAAAAGGGAGCAAAGACCAGCGCTCAAAGTTGCAAATGTAGCGCTTTTCCAGGGACAAACCAAGGGAAGCTAGGCTCAAAGCAAAACAAGGGAGTAGCGCTCAAAAATGTGAATGAGCATTCAAAACTCGTGACACAAGGCTAAGCATCAAAGGAACCAAACTCGCGTACCAAGACATGCCAGGGAGCAGCGTTCAAAACTGTGAATGCCAAGTTCACTTTTGTGAACTTTGTCATGCTCGAAGAGGGAACCAACGCAGCCAAGGAGGTAGCATTCAAAGAAGTGAATGCTATGTTCACTATCTCCACCTTTTTCGAAGAGGAAGCACGAACAAGGATGGGTAGCATTCAAAATTGATAGCGTAGCGTGTAACAACCCCGATTTTCGAGTACATGAGATCTTTTCTGAAAGTACGGAGAACTCCAGAAGATCAGTAAGGGGAAAACCTTTGATATATCATCAAGTATCTCAATTCTCATTGTCATTATGCCATCTTTAAGTTAGAACCTTTTCCGAGACAAGCTCGATAACGCGGTCGCAAAGAACCTAGTTTTTGAACTGTATCGGTTAGGAGTTTTGATTCGGTTTTTCGTAAATAGTCTTAGTTTGACAAACCGGACCCGATTTATGAGAGAAGAGAGATAATAGGATGATAATATCATTATATTAGTATTAGAAGCTTCTTGAATGATATTATAAGATTACCTGATCAGTTTTAGTTAAAAACAGAAAAACCGGTTTAACCGGGTTCACAATTTACTGGGGCAGCTTAGCACCAGCTCTCTCTGATGACTTTAGCAATGCTAAGGCCTCATTATTCATGTTTTATTCTCATAATAAATATGTTACTAGTGTCATTTATGCTAGTAGCTCAGAAAATAATTTTTAGAGATGTTTTTGCAAGTGTTCTGATACATCTAGTTTTAGTAGTTATACACCTGAGATATTTTAATATTATTTTAATCCAGCTCCAAGCCAACCAATCACAACTCACCCTACACCCCCAAAACCCCCAAGGCTGGCTCATTTTCACTTTGTGGCCGAAAATAGGTAGAGAGAAAAAGAGAGAAAAGTTCTTAGTTCCAAATCTTCAAAGCTTGATTTCTGTTGAACTAAAACTCAAATCAAAATTCTATTCCGACCAAAATGATCCTCTCTTCTTTGTCTACATGATCAAATGAATTATCAAGGCTAGGATCAAGGTGAGTTGGCTGCACCATCTCTCTTTTGATTCGGTTTCAAGGAAACGTGCTTAAATATGTGTTTTCTTGATGTGATTTAGGAGGAAAAAGTGCTTAAGGACCACCTGAAAGTTTAATCGAATTAGGAGCAGCAAAACCAGGTAGGGTGTAACGAAATTAATCTTGATTATTTGTGTTTGAGTTTTGTGAATGTTGTATGATTTGGCTGTGCAAAAAATTGGTTGCATATATGATTGATTCTTGGTGAAAATTTGGTGAAATTTTGATGAAATTTGATGAAATTCAAGCTTTAAAATTCATGTTCTTGGGGCAGCTGCAAAAACGAAATCCTAAGCTTAAATTGAGGTTCAATTTGTATTAAAATCATGTAGAAAAGATGGGGTTCTAGTGGCTGCTAATTTATTATGAATTATAGTAAAAATCGGTTGCTGAAAAGACTGAAAAACGGGTAAAAACAGAGAAAGAATCTGAAGAATTTATGAAGAACATGAAGAACACTTTGAGTGTGATGAAGAACAACGAAGAACAGGCCTTAGATCTTAAAAAGGGCAAGGAAGTAAAATTTTTGGTGTTTAAGGGGTTGTTTGGTAATTTCTGAAAGTTAGGGTGGTAAAAGTAGAAATATTAAAAGTTACGGGTGTTAAAAAGTGAATTTTAAAGGTTAAAAGTAAAAGTAAGTTAATTTTCAAAAATTTAATGATAAAATAATAAAAAAAATAATAAAATATTAAATAATAATATTTAATTAACAATAATATTTTAATAAAAATAATAAAATAATGTGGAAAAGGCAGTTTTCTGTAAAAACTTTAAAAAGATAACTTTAAGCGCAGAATCTCATAATTACCTTCATAAAACACTTAGGGAATGGTAAAAACATATTAGTGAGGCAAAGATAAATAAAATATAAAAAGTTGAAGAAAAGATAAAAATCGAAGAAAAAGTATGTAAAGCTTTAATGACAGAAAAATAGACAGAGACTAGTGAACGAACTAGGGCAACATAGTTAGTCCTTGAATTGCGAATAGGGTTAGGTATTATATGAAAAGTTTAACTGTTTCAGTATAGACTTAATGAACCTATACTTGGGGCAGGCTAACTAATCATACCGAAATTTACACAAGCTTTAAATACATACGTTAAACAGAGAAAGCAGAATAAAGTAAAGAAGTGCAGAGAAAAGAACAAACAGAGTAGAATAAAGAGACAAAGCGAAGAGAGTAATATGATAAAGAGCAGATGACCTATTGAGAGGTCATTTGTTGCATTAAGGCAACCTCAGAGATATCTATATGTTCATCTGCTGCATTGTGGCAGTCAGATAGATAATGGTGCAACCACTGAGAAACGCTTTCCTGCGGTACAGATCCATATTTTATTTCTGTAGGGTAGAGGGGTTATTTCCTGCTACAGAGTACCGTGACCACCTGTTCCATTTCTGTAGTGGCAGAGGGGTTATTTCTTGTATACAGAAGGTGTTTCGGCATACATCCCTGCAGTGGCAGATGTGTTATTTCCTGCGTGCAGTGGACCCTGTGGTGGCAGAGGGGTTATTTCCTGTACACAGGGGTATAGCCAACAGGAAAGCCAAATCCGGCTGGTAATGCTGGGTTACGTCTGGAGCGGGTAGAAACTGACAAATGAGCTCATTACCTGCACTAGGACTAGACATTCATCATTCTTGTCTGCGCACTATTCTCTGTTGCATTCCTACTTGTGTGTGATCTATTTCTTTATGTTTGCTTGCTTGAGTGCTATGTCTGTGCTTTACCTTCTTGTATTCTCCTGCTTGTGTTCTGTTCTTTATTTTTCTATCTATTTTTAACTTCTGTTTACTACATTACTGTATTCTATTATCCATCTACTAATCAAAAACGAATAAATGAACGTAACTAACAACCCCGACCCTACTAAGAACTCCCCAGTTCTTACCCCTTCTCTCCCTTCCTCCCCCTCAAATGGAGACGGGCGTGATCTTCTATAAGTTCGAGGACCCTTACGTCTACGAGGATCTGGTACATCACAGTTACTTCATCATGGGATTGGAGCCTCGTATTAGACGATATGCGTTACCTAATCGAGCTTTTCGACATCCTCTGTCTAGCCAACATTTTGACCCTGATGCTCCTTACGACTTTCCCTTATCCTGGTTACATCCTGGCGCACCTGGTCATCCTTTTCCTGATGATCCTGAGCACCCTATACCAGCTCAACCTTTGAATGAGGCGGTACCTGAGCCTATCATTCTTGATGAGCCTGAGTTAGCTGGTGACTACGTACCTGTGATACCACCAGAGTGGGATTTTCCCCCTGAGCCGATCCCCGACTTGCCACAGCCTGATGAGCCAGCACTACCGGACGGTGGAGTGGCTCCTATAAATGCGAACGGACCTGTGCTCGCGAATGGTTTTGTACATAGTGACAGCAGTATTTCTGGTGGATCTGAGGGTATAGCTGTAGCTGTAGACGATGAGGAGGAGGAGGATCCTGAGATAGAGATAGAGCAGGATGAGGAGATGGACGAGCCTCACGGAAATTCTCCGAACGGCCACGTGTAAATATAGTTTGACTGCGGAAGGGGCATTCTTTTGATGACGCTCTAGTCTGACATTATCTGATAGTTAGTCTCTCACTTGTGTTAGTACACCCGAGAGCTAGGAGCTATATAGTGGTTAGGCTAGCCTGGGCGCCAGCTTAGTGGCTTTTTGTATGGGCCAGGCCATGGGAGTGTCGTGTAAATATTAGCTACGTAGGATGACGAGGATGTAAACTAACTTGATCTTGTGTAAACGCTACATGTTTTGTTATAGTGTACATGATGTATATTATCAGCTGTATTTCTATGTTTCTTTATGCCGCTTTTCTATTACTCTCAATGTATGCTTGTTTATTTTACCTGAACATCCGCAACAAAGAAAAAGTTACTCGTAAAATTGGCATCGCTCTAACAAGGAACAGGCTCATATATTAAATAATAAATAATAATTAGGAAGGATAAGTTAGTAATACTTAGCTTCTTGTACGACCATGGCATACTGGGAGTTGGGTCGTTACAAGTTGGTATCAGAGCAGTTCGTTCCTAATAGAGCCTAGGGAGTGGACTGACTATGCTTCATTGCATACTCTGCTTGTGTGTCTCATGCTATTAGGGTATCTTTAAGATACATTTGGCATGAATGTCTATGAGCGCTCATTTTGGAAATGTTCGTGCCTAACTTGAAATATTAAGACTGATCACCTTAATGTTGATTGTTTGGTGTGGATAGGACCATAATGACTGCGAATAGGCAAAGTTTAACCGAGTTTCGAACGACAAATCGATGCGAGGCACAACTATCTTCATAGCTGTTATGATCTCCATGGTTATGGTTATGTCAGATTTGGATGCTGTAAGGAACGAACGCTTATTTTACTTATGAGGAATCTGGACACAAAGCTAGGATCTACCCAAGAAAATTTGCTCGAAATCTAGTACGAACCCAGCAATAAGGTCGAGTGTTTGCTATGACTGCTGACGATGCTATGCAATCAGACGCCCTGATCCAAGGTCAGTGTTATGTCAAGAATCGATTTCTAACTGTACTGTATGACTTGGGTGCATCACATTCCTTTATTTCTTTAACTGTTGCTCGTGAGTTGGGACTAGATTTCTCTGAGTTAAATTTTAATTTAATTGTCTATACACCTGCATCCCAAAATGCTTTGACTAGTTTAGTGTACCTACAAGTACCATTCACTATTAGGAATAGAACTTTTATACATGATCTAATCTGTTTGCCTCTATGTGGTTTAGAAGTTATTCTAGGGTTAGATTGGTTATCTAAGTATCATGTTTTCCTTGATTGTTATGAAAGAACTGCTGTTATTCCGTCTGATAGTTTAGATATTAAACCATTTCGGTCTCATACTTTATATCTGAATTCTGTAAGAGTTACATTAGACGGGAGTGATTGTGAGGGGTATGTTCTGTTAGCGGCTAGCTCGAGTGACAGTGAACTGAGCTTAGAACGAATCCGAGTGGTGAAGGAATTTCCTGATGTTTTCCCAGACGACATACCTGAGTTTCCTCCTCAACGAGAGATAGAATTCAGCATTGAACTTGTACCTGGAACTGGACCGATTTCCATAGCACCGTACCGGATGTCACCACTGGAACTTGCGGAATTAAAGAAGCAGTTGGATGAGCTACTTGGAAAGAAATTTATTCATCCCAGTGCATCACCTTGGGGAGCTCCGGTATTGCTAGTAAAGAAGAAGGATGGTGTAATGAGACTTTGCGTAGATTACCGACAGTTAAATAAAGTCACTATCAAGAACAAGTATCCACTTCCACGGATAGATGATTTGATGGATCAGTTAAAAGGTGCAACAGTGTTCTTGAAGATTGATTTTTGATCGGGCTACCACCAGATTCGAGTGAAAGAGTCAGATATACCGAAGACTGCATTTAGAACTTGATATGGTCACTATGAGTATACGGTTATGTCGTTTGGACTAACTAATGCTCCTGCGATTTTCATGGATTACATGAATCGTATTTTCCATCCGTACCTTGATCAGTTCGTAGTAGTTTTCATAGACGATATTCTCATCTATTCGAAGACAAAAAGAGAGCATAAAGAGCATCTAAGGACTGTATTGCAGATACTGAGGACTCGAAAGTTATATGCTAAACTATCGAAGTGCAAATTCTGGACAGAGAAGGTGGCGTTCTTGGGACATGTTATATCGCAGGGAGGGATTGTAGTTGATCCTTCAAAAATTGAAGCAGTAGTGCAATGGGAACCACCTACGACCGTTACAGAAGTTCAGAGTTTTCTCGGACTTGCTGGCTATTACGGGAGGTTCATCAAAGGATTTTCACAGATAGCCTTACCTTTGACTTACCTTACACGAAAGGAAGTTCCATTTATCTGGACGGCTGAGTGTGATAGAAGCTTCAAGATGCTTAAGGAAAAGCTAACAACTGCACCTGTACTAGTACTACCCGAAACCTTTTGAAGTATACTATGACGCCTCTCATAAAGGACTTGGATGTGTGTTGATGCAAGACAAAAATGTGGTGGCTTATGCTTCCTGGCAGCTGAGACCTCATGAACGAAATTAATCGACGCATGACTTGGAGTTGGCTGCAGTAGTATTTGCTCTGAAGATCTAGAGACACTATTTGTATGGCGCTCAACTAGAAGTTTTCTCTGACCACAAAAGTTTAAAGTATATCTTTGACCAGAAGGATCTTAATATGCGACAGCGAAGGTGGATGGAGTTCCTGAAGGATTATGATTTTAAGTTAAGTTATCACCTAGGAAAAGTGAACGTGGTGGCAGACGCTTTGAGTAGGAAGAATTTGAATATCTCTTGGATGATGAAAAAGGAAGAAAAGTTACTCGCGGAATTTGAGGACCTTAAGTTGGCTATGATTGAGACGTCAAGTGGAGTCCGTTTGGCCCAATTGCATATAACACCAGATTTTAAGATTAGAATTCAGCAAGCACAAGCACAGGATTCAAAAATGATGACGATGCTGAGACGGATGAAAGTAGAGGAACCAGAAGCTGTAAGACTAGATCGTAGCAACCTCTGGAGATACAAGAACAAAATTTGTGTGCCTAGCTCTGGAGATTTGCGGCAAAGGATCCTTGCAGAAGCTCATTAAAGTAGATTTTCTATGCATCCTGGAGTAACAAAAATGTATCAGGATTTGAAACAAATGTTCTGGTGGCCGGGCTTGAAGAAAGAGGTAGCTGATTATGTCTCAAAATGTTTAACCTGCCAGAAGGTGAAGGTGGAACACCAGAAACCGTCAGGAACCCTGCAACCCTTAGAAATACCACAATGGAAATGGGAGTAGATCACTATGGATTTTGTCACGGGATTGCCAAGGACCTCAACAGGACACGATGCCATTTGGGTAATTGTGGACAGGTTGACAAAATCAGCGCATTTCCTTCCGATTCGAGTTGACTATACATTAGAAAGGCTGGCACGAATATATATTCAAGAAATCGTATGATTGCACGGAATACCTTCGTCAATTGTTTCAGATCGAGATCCGAGGTTTACTTCCAGATTCTGGGGAGCTTTCCAGAAAGCATTGGGAACAGAATTGCATATGACTACAGCATACCATCCTCAGACAGACGGACAATCAGAGCGGACAATCCAGACATTGGAAGACATGCTAAGATCTTGTGTGATGGATAACCAAGGCAGTTGGCATAGGTATTTGCCATTGGTCGAGTTTGTCTACAACAACAGTTACCATCAAAGTATCGGGATGGCACCATATAAAGCTCTCTACGGAAGGAGATGTCAGACACCATTTTGTTGGAATGACGACGGAGAAGCTAGTGTCTTAGGTCCAGACTTAGTGCAAGAAACTACTGAGAAGATAAAGGGGATCCGCCAGAAGATCCAGACAGCACAGAGCCGTCAAAAGAGCTATGCCGATAATAGACGTAGACCCTTAGAGTTTAGTGAGGGAGACCATGTTTTTCTTAAAGTAACCCCAACTACTAGAATAGGTAGAGCCCTTAAGACTAAAAAGCTTAATCCTCGATACATAGGACCTTTCCAAATACTTAAAAGAGTTGGTCTAGTAGCTTATCAAGTAGCCCTTCCTCCATATCTGTCAAACCTTCATGATGTTTTTCATGTCTCGCAACTTAAGAAATATATTCCCGATGAGAGTCACATTTTACAACCAGAGATAGTACAGTTACGAAACGATTTGACATATCAAGCATCACCAGTTCATATCGTAGAAAGAAGTGATAAGCAATTGAGAGGCAAGACTGTTCGCTTAGTCAAAGTAGCTTGGGGACAAAGAGGAGAAGAAGAGCAAACTTGGGAACTGGAAGATAAGATGAAAGCTGATTACCCGCATCTATTCTCAGGTAACTGAAATTTTCAGGGCAAAATTTTCTTTTAGGAGGGTAGAATGTAACAACCCCGATTTTCGAGTACACGAGATCTTTTCTGAAAGTACGGAGAACTCCAGAAGATCAATAAGGGGAAAACCTTTGATATATCATCAAGTATCTCAATCCTTATTGTCATTATGTCATATTTAAGTTAGAACCTTTTCCGAGACAAGCTCGATAACGCGGTCGCAAAGAACCCAGTTTTTGAACTGTATCGGTTAGGAGTTTTGATTCGGTTTTTCGTAAATAGTCTTAGTTTGACAAACCGGACCCGATTTATGAGAGAAAGAGATAATAGGATGATATTATCATTATATTAGTATTAGAAGCTTCTTGAATGATATTATAAGATTACCTGATCAGTTTTAGTTAAAAACAGAAAAACCGGTTTAACCGGGTTCACAATTTACTGGTGCAGCTTAGCACCAACACTCTCTGATGAATTTGGCAATGCTAAGGCCTCATTATTCATGTTTTATTCTCATAATAAATATGTTACTAGTGTCATTTATGCTAGTAACTCAGAAAATAATTTTTAGAGATATTTTTGCAAGTGTTCCGATACATCTAGTTTTAGTAGTTATACACCTGAGATATTTTGATATTATTTTAATCCACCTCCAAGCCAACCAATCACAACTCACCCTACACCCCCAAAACCCCCAAGGCTGGCTCATTTTCACTTTGTGGCCGAAAATAGGTAGAGGGAAAAAGAGAGAAAAGTTCTTAGTTCCAAATCTTCAAAGCTTGGTTTCTATTGAACTAAAACTCAAATCAAAATTCCATTCCGACCAAAATGATCCTCTCTTCTTTCTCTACATGATCAAATGAATTATCAAGGCTGGGATCAAGGTGAGTTGGCTGCACCATCTCTCTTTTGATTCGGTTTCAAGGAAACATGCTTAAATATGTATTTTCTTGATGTGATTTAGGAGGAAAAATTGCTTAAGGACCACCTGAAAGTTTAATCGAATTAGGAGCAGCAAAACCAGGTAGGGTGTAACCAAATTAATCTTGATTATTTGTGTTTGAGTTGTGTGAATGTTGTATGATTTGGCTGTGCAAAAAATTGGTTGCATATATGATTGATTCTTGGTGAAAATTTGGTTAAATTTTGATGAAATTTGATGAAATTCAAGCTTTAAAATTCATGTTCTTGGGGCAGCTGGAAAAACGAAACTCTAAGCTTAAATTGAGGTTCAATTTGTATTAAAATCATTTAGAAAAGATGGGGTTTTAGTGGCTGCTAATTTATTATGAATTATAGTAAAAATCGGTTGCTGAAAAGACTAAAAAACGGGTAAAAACAGAGAAAGAATCTGAAGAATTTATGAAGAACATGAAGAACACTTTGAGTGTGATGAAGAACAATGAAGAACAGGCCTTAGATCTTAAAAAGGGCAAGGAAGTAAAATTTTTGGTGTTTAGGGAGTTGTTTGGTAATTTCTGAAAGTTAGGGTGGTAAAAGTAGAAATATTAAAAGTTACGGGTGTTAAAAAGTGAATTTTAAAGGTTAAAAGTAAAAGTAAGTTAATTTTCGAAAATTTAATGATAAAATAATAAAAAAAATAATAAAATATTAAATAATAATATTTAATTAACAATAATATTTTAATAAAAATAATAAAATAATGTGGAAAAGACAGTTTTCTGTAAAAGTTTTAGAAAGACAACTTTAAGCGCAGAATCTCATAATTACCTTCATAAAACACTTAGGGAGTGGTAAAAACATATTAGTGAGGTAAAGATAAATAAAAGATAAAAATTTGAAGAAAAGATAAAAATCAAAGAAAAAGTCTGTAAAGTTTTAATGACAAAAAAATAGACAGAGACTAGTGAACGAACTAGGGCAACATAGTTAGTCCTTGAATTGCGAATAGGGTTAGGTATTATATGAAAAGTTTAACTGTTTCAGTATAGACTTAATGAACCTATACTTGGGACAGGCTAACTAATTATACCGAAATTTACATAAGCTTTAAATACATACGTTAAACAGAGAAAGCAGAATAAAGTAAAGAAGTGCAGAGAAAAGAACAAACAGAGTAGAATAAAGAGACAAAGCAAAGAGAGTAATATGATAAAGAGCAAAGGACCTATTGAGAGGTCATTTGTTGCATTAAGGCAACCTCAGAGATTTCTATATGTTCATCTGCTGCATTGTGGCAGTCAGATAGATAATGGTGCAACCACTGAGAAACGCTTTCCTGCGGTACAGATCCATATTTTATTTCTGTAAGGCAGAGGGGTTATTTCCTGCTATAGAGTACCGTGACCACCTGTTCCATTTCTATAGTGACAGAGAGGTTATTTCCTGTATACAGAAGGTGTTTCGGCATACATCCTTGCAGTGGCAGATGTGTTATTTCCTGCGTGCAGTGGACCCTGTGATGGCAGAGGGGTTATTTCCTGTACACAGGGGTATAGCCAACAGGAAAGCCATATCCGGCTGGTAATGCTGGGTTATGTCTGGAGCGGGTAGAAACTGACAAATGAGCTCATTATCTGTACCAGGACTAGACATGCATCATTCTTGTCTGCGCACTATTCTCTGTTGCATTCCTACTTGTGTGTGATCTATTTCTTTATGTTTGCTTGCTTGAGTGCTATGTCTGTGCTTTACCTTCTTGTGTTCTCCTGCTTGTGTCCTGTTCTTTGTTTTTCTATCCATTTTTAACTTCTGTTTACTACATTACAGTATTCTATTATCCATCTGCTAATCGAAAACGAATAAATGAACGTAACTAACAACCCCGACCCTACTAAGAACTCCCCAGTTCTTACCCCTTCTCTCCCTTCCTCCCCCTCAGATGGAGACGGGCGTGATCTTCTATGAGTTCGAGGACCCTTACATCTACGAGGATCCGGTACATCATAGTTACTTTATCATGGGATTGGAGCCTCGTATTAGACGATATGCGTTACCTAATTGAGCTTTTCAACATCCTCTGTCTAGCCCGCATTTTGACCCTGATGCTCCTTACGGCTTTCCCTTATCCTGGTTACATCCTGACGCACCTGGTCATCCTTTTCCTAATGATCCTGAGCACCCTATACCAGCTCAACCTTTGAATGAGGCGGTACCTGAGCCTATCATTCCTGACGAGCCTGAATTAGCTGGTGACTACGTACCTGTGATACTACCAGAGTGGGATTTTCCCCCTGAGCCGATCCCCGACTTGCCACAGCCTGATGAGCCGGCACTACCGGACGGTGGAGTGGCTCCTATAAACGCGAACGGACCTGTGCTCGCGAATGGTTTTGTACATAGTGACAGCAGTGTTTCTAGTGGATCTGAAGGTATAGCTGTAGCTGCGGGAGCTATATAGTGGTTAGGCTAGCCTGGGTGCCAGCTTAGTGGCTTTTTGTATGGGCCAGGCCCTGGGAGTGTCGTGTAAATATTAGCTATGTAGGATGACGAGGATGTAAACTAACTTGATCTTGAGTAAATGCTACATGTTTTGTTATAGTGTGCATGATGTATATTATCAGCTGTATTTCTATGTTTCTTTATGCCGCTTTTCTATTACTCTCAATGTATGCTTGTTTATTTTACCTGAACATCCGCAACAAAGAAAAAGTTACTCGTAAAATTGGCATCGCTCTAACAAGGAACAGGCTCATATATTAAATAATTAATAATAATTAGGAAGGATAAGTTAGTAATACTTAGCTTCTTGTATGACCATGGCATACTGGGAGTTGGGTCGTTACATAGCGTTCACTATAGCCAACGTTTTCGTGCTTCTCATGGGGAGGAAGGCTCAGCATCAAGTGTAGCGTTCACAATTTGAATGTAGCGTTCATAGAGTGAACGCTAGGCAAGGAGGCTTGGCATGAGGAAGGCACGCAAGGCAAGAGTGAATATAGCATTCACAAAACGAAATGGAGCGCTCCACTGGAGCATGCCTCTAACCCATTTTCAATGAAATGCCATCCGGATCCATTGTTTCTTCAAATCCAAAATCAAAAGGCCCATTCCAAGATCTGAAGACAAAAATAGAAAGTGTATAAATAGGATCAAATTCAATTTGTAAAGGACTTTTTGCTCATTTTTAGTTTTTCACTTTTAAATTTTCATTTTGAATTTGGGAATTGGGATTAGATCTAGTTTGCTTTCTATTTTCATTTTTTTTCTTCTGCAACTTCTACTTTCTGTTTTGGGTTTTGAATTGAGATTGAAGAACTCCATTGAATTTCTTGATCTGAGAATCATCTTTGCTTTTCTTTTATCTTGTTCTGAGAATTTGAGAATTGGATCTGAATATCCTTTGCTGTTTTCATTTTCATTTCTTCTGCAATTTCTTTTCTGATTGATCAAGGGAGTAATTGAGATCTAGATCTGCTTTCTAATCTCATTACTCTTCTCCGATCTTCAATTTCTTTTTTATAATTTCGTAATTGAACTAAGTTTTCTCGCTGTTTGTTTCTTCAAGCAATTTTCCATTTCTGTTTTGTTACTGAGCTGAATCTCTTCATCTCATAGCTCTCTCAATTACTTTAGTTTACATTTTCTGGTTCAATCTGAATCCCAATACCCAAATCCCTTTACTCTTAATGCAATTTACATTTTACCGCAATTTAGATTCAGCAATTTAAATTTCTTGCACATTAAGTTTCAGTTATTTACTTTTCTTGTAATTTAAGTTTCAGCTCTTTTACTTTCTTGCTCTTTAAGTTTCTGCAATTTACTTCTTCAGCACCTTTAGATTCAGCCAATTTTTATTCTGCACTTTTATTTTCTCGCAATTTAGCTTTTGTTAATCAAGTTTCACTCAAATCATCAAATATTCGCTTAACTAAATTCATCACCTAACTAAAATTGCTCAATCCATCAATCCCAGTAGGATCGACCTCACTCTTGTGAGTTATTACTACTTGATGTGACCCGGTACACTTGCCGGTGAGTTTGCGTGGAATCATTTTTCCCTCATCAAGTATGAGGCACTATTGGCTGGTTTGAGGCTGGCTATAGAGGTAGGAGTTCAAAAGCTTACCATATTCAGCTATTCAAAAGTAGTTACCTCACAAATAGAGGGAAACTACCAAGCTAAGGATCCCACCATGAAGAAATATTTGGACAAATAAAAGAACAGCTCAAATAGTTCCAGGGATATGAAGTCTGACATATACCTCGGGAACAGAATGCCCGAGCTGATGCACTTTCAAAACTAGCCAGCACCAAACCAGGGGGCAATAATAGAAGCCTCATCTAAGAAACATTGCAAAGTCCATCAATCTCAGAGGAAGAAAAGATCCTAGCCATATCAGGATAGGATCAAGGATGGATAACTCCCATAATTAACTACCTCAAGTCACAAACACTCCCAGCAGACAAAAATGAGGCAAAGAGGCTAGTACGAGAAGCTCAGTACTACACCATAATAGAAGACGTCCTATATAAGAGAGGAATCTCTACACCTCTCCTAAAATGAATCCCGACCACTGCTACAAGGGAAGTTCTCGACAAGGTCCACAGTGGCATGTGCGGAAATCACCTCGGAGCATGAGCCCTTGCCAAAAAGGTACTCCGCGCTGGTTTCTACTGGCCAACCTTGCAAAGGAAAGCAACAGAGTTCGTTAAGACATGCCCACCATGCCAAAAGCACGCCAACTTCCACATAGCCCCACCTGAGGAGCTCATCTGCGTCACTTCAGCGTGGCCATTCGTAAAATGGGGACTCGACCTCCTTGGTCCTTTCCCCCAGGGGTCCGGACAAGTCAAGTTTCTCATTGTCGGCATAGACTATTTCACAAAGTGAATTAAAGCAGAGCCATTAACTAATGCTACAGCCCAAAGAAGTCGGAAATTTCTATATAGAAATATTATCACATGGTTTGGGGTCCCATGCTCCATCACCATAGATAATGGTACTCAAGCACCAGTTCACCTCTGTGGAGCACCCACAAGCATATGGACAGGCAGAAGCTGCCAACAAAGTCATACTGGCCAGGTTAAAACGGAGGTTACAAGACGCCAAGGGAGCTTAGGCTGAAAAGCTCCCACAAGTCCTATAGGCATATCGGACTACACCACACTCAACTACTGGAGAATTACCAATTCCGACTTGCTTACGAAATGGAGGCAATGATCTCCGTAGAGATAGAAGAAGGATCTTCTATAATGATCCTCTATAATGAAGATACCAACTCCCAAGATCAAAGGGAAGAGCTCGACCTACTTCTGGAAGTCCGAGAAAGAATTTGGATTAAAGAGGAAGCCCTAAAGCGTTGAATGGCTCTGAGGTATAATCGGAAGGTAGTCCAGCGAAGCTTCACCACCAATGATCTCATCTCAATCCGAAATGATAGCGGAGCAGGTCGGTTAGGAGAAGGGAAGCTAGCAACTAATTGGAAAGGACCATACCGAGTAACAGAAGTATTGGGAAAAGGTTACTACAAGGTGTCCGACCTCGAGGGATGAGAGCTACACAAGTCATGGTATGCCTGTAACTTAAGAAGGTACTATAGTTAGAAAATAACAAAAGATCTTAGGTCAAGGCGCACTCTTTTTCCTGCAAAGGTTTTTTAATGAGGCACCAGGCCGAGATCTAGAAGGGTAATCACTCATATGTATACATTCCTGTTCATATTTCTATCTTTTATTATTATTTGAATAAATTTTTTCACATTCCCTAAAAAGTTTCATATCAAGATGCATTAATCTAAGCCCATGAAATGCAAAAATTCATCGTTCGATTACAAAGAGGTCGGCAAGGTGAAAACCAAATTCATCAACTGATTACAAAGAGGTCGGCAAGGTGAAAGCGATAAAAGCAGATTAATGCAAGAAGTTATAAAAAGTAACCCATAAAAAGCGACCTGACGAGGCCTGACTAAAAATGGATTACTAAAAATAACTTAATGAGGCCCGACAGAGAAGTCGGACCAACGAAAGGATCACTAAAAAGGGACAAAGACACCTCCAAAAGGTGAGAGCTGCTTAGCTATAAAGAAAAGGTTCCTCATCGGAACACTACCTAAAATGTTATTGGAATGTGACTAAAAAGCCCGGGTAACAAAGTCCTACAGGTCGACGTCAGCCAAGAAAAGGGGCAAGCACGATCTCAAGAATAAGCCAAAAGGTTGAGAAAAGGGGAACAGCTCCGCTCAAACAAAGGAACAGGGCTACAAAGAAGTCGATGACTAAAAAGGTTCTATAAGAACACTAAAAAGTCATCGGACAAGTCAGCTCGGACACCAAAGGATTATCTCACCCAAGCAGGAAGTAAGGCATGGTCCAAAAAGGGCCCAAAAACCACAATCCAAAAGAAGTCGGATAGGCAAAATACCAAACCTCTGTAAAAATCCACAAAAGTTACAAATGTGTGACAAACATACCAGCAAAAGCATATCTATAATAAAGCATCTAAAGACTCAAAAGGCTACTACTGAAAAGCAGCCTCAGAGTTTAAAGCGTTTTGTTTTGCAAAATAAAGTTGCTAAGAAAAGCAACCAAAGGGTCAAAGATAGTCAACAAAAGACTTACACAAAAACCAAGTTCAAAAGTCCACAAGTTGGACTATAATACAAGCACAAAAAAATTACAAAGGATCTAAATTCTCCGCAGTAGTAGCATCCTTGGCTGAAGGAGGAGGAGCGGACGCAATCGGGACGGCATCAATAGTTCTGTCGGGACGATTTAAGATCTGCACGTCGAGATCAAACTCTGGCTGGTCGGCCTCAGAAGGGACGGAAGAGGCGGAGGTAGCTACGGCTTTCCCTGGCGGCACAAGAGAAGGGCTTTCATCCTCATCATCAAGGCTAGGCACTATCTTGCCGTCCTCCACCACATTGTCTAAGCTACAAAGAGTCAGGTCGAGCTCAGGGGCAAGAACTCAGACTTGGGCTTTCAAGTTCTCGTAGGCATCTGTCACACTACCCACCAAATGACCCTAGAGCTCGGTATAATCAGATTTGGGAAGAATCAAGCCTCTCCTTAACTTCGAGCAGCTCGCCATAAGTACGGGTGTAGCTTTCCTTGTAATTCTTCGCCATTTCTCCAGCCAGATTCGCAGTTGCCTCAGCAGTAGTAGCCCGGGACTTCTCCCTCTCCACATCCAGCTCCAGCTTAGCCACCCTGGTATCCAGTTCATCCTTCAAACCCTTAACCTTGTCATATTCAGCCCTCGCCTCCTCCATAAAAGCCCTAGTGGCATGAACAGGAGACTCTTTAAGGATTCGGGAAAGGGCTGCACCAATGTTAGCAACTGATGCTGAATTTATAGCCCACAGACTAACCGGCAAGTGCACCGGGTCGTACCAAGTAATACCTCAGGTGAGTGAGGGTCGATCCCACGAGGATTGATGGATCAAGCAACAATAATTTATTAATTGGCTTAGTCAGGCAACCTGAAAATAATGGTTGAGAGTTCAAAAGACATTAAACAATATAAAGAATATTAAAGATAGGCAGATAAATAAGTTGGGAATAAAATATTGAGAAAGCAGTTAAGGTTTCAGAGTTATCTATTTTTTCGGATTAAATTTTCTTACTAACTATTTTAATAATGTAGGATTTAATTTATGGCAAACTATACGTGACTAGACCCTAATTCCTTAGACCTTTGTAGTCTCCTCTAATTTTCATTAACTGCCAATTCCTTGGTCAATTAATTCCAATTAGGGGGTAATGATCAAATTCCAGTTTGTAAGCCACAAAAACTCTAATTACCGAAATATAAAAGGATTATATTGATGCCAGGGCATTTTGGCCAGTTTCACTGACCTTTTCTTTACTGTTTTTAAGGCAGTTTCATGCATTTTCTTAGAAAATAAGTTAGTTTTGGGTAGATATTCACTTACATCTTGATTCAAGCATACATTGTGCACTTTACATGATTTCATGAGAATTTTGCATGAATTATATGACAAATTAGAGGATGCATGTCTCATGATTTGGATTAGAACTTTGATGCACTTTATTGCTTGATTTCAGGACAAAAGAAGCAAGGAAGAACCACGTTAGCAGCCACGTTAGTCTAACTAACGTGACCACTAACGTGGAATGGGAGCTAGCTTGCAACGTTAATGAGAAAAGTAATCGCCAATAACGCTCTCGAAGCCATCATAACCCACGTTAAGAGTCACGTTAACTAAGTTAACGTGAACTCTAACGTGGAAGAAAGAAAATGGAGCCAACGTTAGTGACACTTACCTTTGTCACTAACGTTGGGGTGAACCACCAAGAGCCACCATGAGCAACGTTAACTCCCACGTTAACTTAGTTAACGTGGAAGCTAATTTGGATAAAGAGATGAGGAGCCAACGTTAGTGACACTCACCTTTGTCACTAACGTTGGAGATTGCTAGTATGACTACGTTAGAAGCCACGTTAACTTAGTTAACGTGGACTCTAACGTGGGAAATAGGGGCACATTGGAACGTTAGTGACAAAGGTAAGTGTCACTAACGTTCTCGAAGAATTGGTACTGCTACGTTAGAAGCCACGTTAACCTAGTTAACATGGACTCTAACGTAGGGACAAGGGAGGACTCTTCACGTTATTGGGAAAGGTAAGTCCCAATGACGTGTGCAAAGGACTAAGAGGCAACGTTAGTGGTCACATTAGTGCCACTAATGTTGAAGTCAACGTGATCCTATTTGGGTTAGGAACGTTAGTAAAAAAGGTGATTGTCACTAACGTCCTCGAACCCACACTTTCACTTAACGTTGACACCACTAACGTCCTGAGTCAAAGTCCCTGCATACTTCACCTTTTCTATCTGCAAGCAAAGCTAAGCCCAATGAAAAGGATAACTGCTTCAAACTCAAGATTCAGAGGCCCATACCCAAGACTTGAAGAGCCAACTAGAAGATGAGAAAAGTAGTATATATAGGAGTAGCTTTGAATTTGTTAGGGGGTTGGAATATTTAGGGAGCCTTTGGCATAGAACTACTCTCTGTATTTTACTTTCTCTGCACTTCTAGTTTTACTTTCATCATGTATTCTCCATCTTGGTTTTCATTTTCCAGAGCTATGAACAACTAAACCCTTTTCATTGGGTTAGGGAGCTCTGTTGTAATTTGATGGATCAATATTAGTTTTCATTCTCCTTCTTCTATCTTTTCTCTTGATTTTACTAGAAAGCTTTCGATCTTCATCCAATTGGGTAGTTATCTTGGAAAAGAAGCTATTCATACTTGGATCTCTTCTGAACCATGAAAGAGGAATGAAGAGATCATGCCAGAAATGCTTTCTCATGCTGGACCAAATTAGGTGTGGATGGATATGTGACTATAATACTACCAACACTTGATTTGGGAAATGCATGTGGTATAATCAGTGACCATACTTCATCTCTTCTCATGAGCAATTGACCAAGGAATTGGCTATTGATCAAGATTTAAGAGATTGAATTACCAAGAAATTGGAATTCGATCACTTAAGATTGCCAAGGAGATCAATGAATGCATTGATTGAGGAAGAGATGAAAATGAACTTGATCCGAAGAATGCAACATCTCCTGAGTCCAATGAACTCCCCATTTCTGATCTTACCCATTCTCTTTAATTTCTGCCATTTACTTTTATGAGCAATTACGCCATTCCCGTTTAAGATTCTGCCATTTACTTTCCGCATTTACATTCAGCTCTTTATTTTTAGCATTTACTGTTTCTGCTATTTACTTTCCCGCCATTTAATTTTCTGCAAATCTCAAATCAAATTCTGGTTCGCTCAACTAGAACATTCCTCTAATTAAAGTTGCTTAATCAATCAATCTCTGTGGGATTCGATCTCACTCTATTGTGAGTTTTTACTTGACGACAAATTCGGTACACTTGCCGAAGAAAATTTGTTGAGAGACAAGTTTTGTGCGTATCAAGTTTATGGCGCCGTTGCCGGGGATTGATTTTGAATCAGCAATGATTAAGTTGGAAGATCACTAGATTGAGCATTTGTTATTCTGTTGATTTAAATTTCTGTTTGAGCAATTTACTTTTGGTATCAGTTTTTTTGTATTCCCATCCCTTTAACCCCTTTATTCCAGTTGTTTACACTCTGTTTCATTCACCCACTAACTGTTTGATATAGTGCATCACTCACACTAACAGTAATTCTAACAGAATACTTTCTGGATCTATTTCCTTGCTTGTATCTTGTTGGTTTTATGACAGGGAGGAGAAGCGGGGCTTCAACTTCATTTGATTCTGAACCTGAGAGGACCTTTCTTAGATTAAGGAGGGAAGCAAGAGGAAAAAGAGTAGTTGGTGTTGACGAAGAGGAAGAGTACTTTGAACCAAACATGGAGGAGAATATGGAGAACCATCATGAAGAAGAGGCTCACAACCATGGCAGAGAAGGTCTAGCAAATCATGCTGGGCAAGAGAGAAGAGTTCTGGGTTCTTACATCAATACAAACCCAGGAAACTGTGGAAGTAGCATCCAAAAACCAACCATACATGCCAAAAACTTTGAACTAAAGCCACAGCTCATCACCCTTATTCAGAACAACTGTTCATTCGGAGGAGGCGTCCAAGAAGACCCCAATCAACATCTAACCACCTTCCTGAGGATATGCGATACTGTGAAGTCTAATGGTGTTAATCCTGACACCTATAGACTACTTTTGTTCCCTTTCTCACTCAAGGATAAGGCATCTAAATGGCTAGAATCCTTCCCTAAGGAGAGTTTGACAACCTGGGAAGATGTGGTGAACAAATTTTTAGCCAGATTCTATCCTCCTCAAAGAATCAACAGGCTGAGAGCTGAGGTTCAAACTTTCAGATAGCAGGATGGTAAGACTCTATATGAAGCATGGGAGAGGTTTAAAGACCTAACAAGGAGGTATCCACCAGATATATTCAATGAATGGGTGCAGCTACACATTTTCTATGAAGGCCTTTCCTATGAATCAAAGAAGGCAGTAGACCACTCATCCGGGGGATCTCTGAACAAGAAGAAGACCATTGAGGAGGCCGTAGATGTCATTGAAACTGTAGCAGAGAATGACTACTTCTATGCCTCCGAAAGAGGGAACACTAGAGGAGTGATGGAGCTAAATAATGTGGATGCACTGCGGGCCCAAAATAAGCTCATAACCAAGCAGTTGGCTGACCTCACCAAGAAGATGGAGAGGAACTGTAACAACCCCGGTTTTCGAGAACGTGAATCTTTTCTGAAAGTACGGATTTCTCCGGAAGATCAGTAAGGGAAAAACCTTTGATATATCATCACGTATCTTAATCCTCATTGTCATTATATCATCTTTAAGTTATAACCTTTTCCGAGACAAGCTCGATAATGCGGTCACGAAGAACCTAGTTTTTGAACCGTATCGGTTAGAAGTTTTGATTTGTTTTTTTGTAAATAGTCTCAGTTTGACGAACCGGACTCGATTTATTAGAGAAGAGAGATAATAGGATGATATTATCATTATATTAGTACTAGAAGCTTCTTGAATAATATTATAAGGTTACCTGGTCAGTTTTAGTTAAAAACAAAAAATCGGTTTAACCGGGTTTACGGTTTACTGGTGCAACTTAGCCCCAACACTCTCTGATGAATTTAGCAATGCTAAGGCCTCATTATACATGTACTATTCTCATAATAAATATGTTACTAGTGTCATTTATGCTAGTACCTCAGAAAATAATTTTTAGAGATGTTTTTACGAGTGTTCCGATACACCTAGTTTTAGTAGTTGTACACCAGAGATATTTTAATATTATTTTAATCCACCTCCAAGCCAACCAATCACAACTCACCTTACACCCCCAAGACCTCCAATGCTGTCTCATTTCATCATTTTGGCCGAAAATAACAAGAGAGAAAAGAGAGAAACTTTCATGAACACTTAATCTTCAAAGCTTGATTTCTTCTGAACCAAAACTCAAATCAAAACTCCGATTTCACCAAAATGATCCTCTCTTCTTCCTCTACATAACCATGTAACTTATCAAGGATGTAAATAAGGTGAGATGGCTGTCTCCCTCCCATTTCAATTCGGTTTTCAAGGAAAACCATGCAAAATATGTGTTTTCTTGATGTTCTTCCTTAGGAATCATGCTTAACTTGACTTGAGGGCCAAGAAACGTGAATTTCCAGCAAGTCTAAGGTGAGATATCTCCTCCTAACATACTGAGTGAGATTTGGTCAGTTGAGAGTATTTGGATTTAAAGATGTTGTTGATGTGATTTAGGAGGAAAAAGTGCTTAAGGACCACCTGAAAGTTTAACCGAATTAGGAGCAGCAAAACCAGGTATGGTGTCACGAAATTGGTCTTGATTATTTGTGTTTGATCTGTGTGAATATTGTATGATTTCGCTGTGCTAAAAATTGTTTGCATATATGATTGATTCTTGGTGATAATTTGGTGAAATTTTGATGAAATTTGATGAAATTCAAGCTTTAAAGTTCATGTTCTTGGGCAGCTGGAAAAACGAAACCCTAGAGCTTAAATTGAGGTTTAATTTGTGTTAAAATCATGTAGAAAATAAGGGGTTTTAGTGGCTGGAAATTTATTTTGAATTTTGGTAAAAATCGGTTGCTGAAAAGACTGAAAAACGGGTAAAAATAGAGAAAGAATTTGAAGAATATACGAAGAACACGAAGAACACTTTGAGTATGGTGAAGAACATTGAAGAACCCCTTTTAGATCTTAGAAAGGGAAAGGAAGTAAAATTTTTGGTGTTTAAGGGGTTATATGGTAATTTCTGGAGGTTAGGGTGGGTAAAGTAGAAATATTAAAAGTTACGGGTGGTAAAAAGTGAATTTTAAAGGTTAAAAGTAAAAGGTAAGTTAATTTTCGAAAATTTAGTATTAAAATAATAAATAAAAATAAAATATTAAATAATAATATTTAATTAAAAATAATATTTTAATAAAAATAATAAAATAATAGACTAGTGAACGAACTAGGGCAACTTAGTTAGTACTTGAGTTGCGACTAGGGTTAGGTGTTATATGAAAAGTTAAAACTGTTTCAGTATAGACTTAATGAACCTATACCTGGGACAGACTAACTATTCATACCGAAATTTACATAAGCTTTAAATACATATGTTAAATAGAGAAATCAGAACAGAGTAAAGAAATACAGAGAACAGAGTAACTAGAGCAGAATAAAGAGATACAGAGAAAAGAGTAATCAGAGCAAAGTAAAAAGACAAAGAGAAAAGGGTAATGTGATAAAGAGAAATGGTTTGAATTAAGATGTTGTAAAAGTGAAAGATGTAAACTTTGTACAGTATGATTGAACAGAGAAAGAAAGAGGTACTGCATAAAAACGTGAAAATGATGATGAATAATGAGAATGATGATGAATGATGATAATGAGAATGATTATGTGATGATTTGTTGCTTGAGGCAACCCATGAGATATTTATTTGTTGCTTGAGGCAACCCAAGAGATGTGTTTATTCATTTGTTGCATTAAGGCAACTCCAGATATACTTGTATGATCATCTGCTGTAGTGAGGCAGTCAGATAGATAATGGTGTGATCACTGAGAACACTTTCCTATGGTACAGATCCATATTTTATTTCTGTAAGGCAGAGGGGTTATTTCCTGCTACAGAAGTACCGTGACCACCTGTTCCATTTCTGTAGTGGCAGAGGGGTTATTTCCTGTATACAGAAGGTGTGTCGGCATACATCCCTGCAGTGGCAGATGTGTTATTTCCTGCATGCAGTGGACCCTGTGGTGGCAGAGCGGTTATTTCCTGTACACAGGGGTATAGCCAATAGGAAATCCTTATCCAGACAGAGGTTGCTGGATAACGTCGAGAGCGGGTTAGTAACCGACAGATGAGCTCATTACTTGCACTAGGGCTAGACATGCATCATACTTGGTTGTGCATTTCCTTTGTTATGATTGTGGTATGAATGTATGCTTTCCTTGTTTGTATTCCATTCTCTGCGCTTGTGATATTTTCTTGTATTCTTCTATTTGTGTTCTGCTATCTATTTTCTCTATCTTCTCTACTTATCTGTGTTTTCTAATTACTGCTTCCTTGTATTCTGCTAATAGTCTGCTAAACAACATAGAATTAATGAACGTAACTAATAACCCCAACCCTACTAAGAACTCCCCAGTTCTTACCCTTTCTCTCTCCCTTCCCCCTTCAGATGGAAGTAAGAGTACCTTACCATAGTTCGCTGATGACCGTTCGCAAGAAGAGGATTCTGCTCTAGATAGTCTTTTGAGTCTAGGGTGAATATCGTTCTCTGATTATATGTAAATACTGTGAGACCAGCCAACGTCTGCACCCCTTCGTATGCGCACTTTAACCTAAATCCTGTGTACGAGATTCCTATTTTGTGGATACTTCATGAGGTACCAGAGAGACGTCCTATGGAAAAGTCTGATCGTGCAGAGGAGTAGCAGATGATGTTCTATCTTTTGATGACGTTCCACCTGACTTGAGTTGTGAAGACTTAGAACGTACTTTCCCTCGCTTTAGTAGTTTAGAGGGACTAGGTGAGTATAGAGTCTAGGCTAGCCTAGGTGCCAGCCTAGGGACCTCTTGAACAGGTCAGGACCTGGGATGTTGTATGTATGTATATGTATATAGTTATTATCTAGCTATACCTAAGGGTGTTCTAACTAAAGGTCTATACTCTAATAAAGGCTGGATAACTGAATGTTGCTAGCTACTTGTGATGTATTTATGTGTGGTTGCTTATAACTATTTTATCTGTTATCAGCTGTGAGTTGATTATGAATGATTCTGTCTATTAATCCAAATGTTTTCAAAAAAAAAGTACCTCGCTAACTAACTACGCTTTTAACAACGAATCAGGCTCATATAATAAATAATAGATAATATATAGGATGACAAATTGGTAGCACTCAGTTTCTGGTATGTCCTAGGCGTACTGAAAATTGGGTCGTTACAATTTGGTATTAGAGCAGTTCGTTCCCGGTAGAGCCTGGGGAGTGGAATGACTATGCTTCATTGCATACTCTGCTTGTGTGTCTCACGCCATTAGGGTATCTTTAAGATACATTTGGCATGAATGTCTATGAGTGCTCATTTTGGGAATGTTCGTGCCTTACTTGAAATATTAAGACTGATCACCTTAATGTTGATTGTTTGGTGCGGATAGGACCTTAATGACTGCGAATAGACATAGTTTAATCGAGTTTCGAATGACGAATTGATGCGAGGCACAACTATCCTCATAGCTGTTATGATCTCCAGGGTTATGGTTATGTTATATTTGGATGCTGTAAGGAACGAACGCTTATTTTACTTGTGAGGAATCTGGACACATAGCAAGGATGTACCCAAGAAAGTTTTTTCGGAATCTAGTGCAAACCCAGCAACAAGGTCGAGTGTTTGCCATGACTGCTGATGATGCTATGCAATCAGACGCCCTGATCCAAGGTCAGTGTATTATCAAAGATCGATTTCTAACTGTACTGTATGACTCGGGTGCATCACATTCCTTTGTTTCTTTAACTGTTGCTCGTGAGTTGGGACTAGATTTCCTGAGTTGAACTTTGATCTGATTGTCCATACACCTGCATCCCAAAATGCTTTGACTAGTTTAGTGTGCCTGTAAGTACCATTCACTATTAGGAACAGAACTTTTATACATGATCTAATCTGTTTGCCTCTATGTGGTTTAGAAGTTATTATAGGGTTAGATTGGTTATCTAAGTATCATGTTTTCCTTGATTGCTATGAAAGAACTGCTGTTATTCCGTCTGATAGTTTAGATATTAAACCATTTCTGTCTCATACTTTATATCGGAATTTTGTAAGAGTTGCATTAGACGGGAGTGATTGTGAGGGGTATGTTCTGTTAGCGGCTAGCTCGAATGATAGTGAACTAAGCTTAGAACGAATCCAAGTGGTGAAGAAATTTCCTGATATTTTTCCGGACGACATACCTGAGTTTCCTCCTCAGCGAGAGATATAATTCAGCATTGAACTTGTACCTGGAACCGGACCGATTTCCATAGCACCGTACCGGATGTCACCACTGGAACTTGCAGAGTTGAAGAAGCAGTTGGATGAGCTACTTGGAAAAAAAAATTTATTCCTCCCAGCGCATCACGTTGGGGAGCTCCGGTGTTGCTAGTAAAGAAGAAGGATGGTAGAATGTGACTTTGTGTAGATTACCGACAGTTAAATAAAGTCACTATCAAGAACAAGTACCCACTTCCACAAATAGATGATTTGATGGATCAGTTAAAAGGTGCAACTGTGTTTTCGAAGATTGATTTGCGATCGGGCTATCATTAGATTCGAGTGAAAGAGTCAGATATACCGAAGACTGCATTTAGAACTTGATATGGTCACTATGAGTATACGGTTATGTCGTTTGGACTAACTAATGCTCCTGCGATTTTCGTGGATTACATGAATCGTATTTTCCGTCCGTACCTTGATCAGTTCATAGTAGTCTTCATAGACGATATTCTCATCTATTCGAAGACAGAAAGAGAGTATGAAGAGCATCTAAGGACTGTATTGCAGATACTAAGGACTCGGAGGTTATATGCTAAACTATCAAAGTGTGAGTTCTGGACAGAGAAAGTGGCATTTTTGGGACATGTTATATCACAGGGAGAAATTGCAGGGGTTCCTTCAAAAATTGAAGCAGTAGTGCAATGGGAACAACCTACGATTATTACAGAAGTTCGGAGTTTTCTCGAACTTGCTGGATATTACCGGAGGTTTATTAAAGGGTTTTCACAGATAGCCTTACCTCTGACTTACCTTACACGAAATGAAGTTCCGTTCGTTTGGACGACTGAGTGTGATAGAAGTTTCAGGATGCTTAAGGAGAAGTTAACAACTGCACCTGTATTAGTACTACCCGACCCGCAGAAACCTTTTGAAGTATACTGTGATGCCTCTCATAAAGGACTTGGATGTGTGCTGATCTAAGACAAAAATGTGGTGGCTTATGCTTTCCGGCAGCTGAGACCTCATGAACAAAATTATCCGACGCATGACTTGGAGTTGGCTGCAGTAGTGTTTGCTCTGAAGATCTAGAGACACTATTTGTATGGCGCTCAACTAGAAGTTTTCTCTGACCACAAAAGTTTAAAGTATATCTTTGACCAGAAGGATCTTAATATGCGACAGCGAAGGTGGATAGAGTTCCTGAAGGACTATGATTTTAAGTTAAGTTATCACCCAGGAAAAGCGAACGTGGTGGCAGACGCTTTGAGCAGGAAGAATTTGAATATCTCTTGGATGATGATAAAGGAAGAAAAGTTACTCGCGAAATTTGAGGACCTTAAGTTGGCTATGACTGAGATGTCAAGTGGAGTCCGTTTGGAACAATTGCATATAACACCAGATTTTAAGATTATGATTCAGCAAGCACAAGCACAGGATTCAGAAATGATGACGATGCTGAGACGGATGAAAGTAGAGGAAGCAGAAGCTGTAACACTAGATCGTAGCAGCCTCTGGAGATATAAGAACAGAATTTATGTGCCTAGCTCTGGAGATTTGTGGCAAAGGATTCTTGCAGAAGCTCATCAAAGTATATTTTCTATGCATCCTGTAGTAACAAAGATGTATCAAGGATTTGAAACAAATGTTCTGGTAGCCGGGCTTGAAGAAAGAGGTAGCTGATTATGTCTCAAAATGTTTAACCAGTCAGAAGGTGAAGGTGGAACACCAGAAACCGTCAGGAACCCTGCAACCCTTGGAAATACCATAATGGATATAGGAGCAGATCACTATGGATTTTGTCACGGGATTGCCAAGGACCTCAACAGGACACGAAGCTATTTGGGTGATTGTGGACAGGTTAACCGAATCAACACATTTTCTTCCGATTCGAGTTGACTATACTTTAGAAAGGCTAGCACGGCTATATATTCAATAAATCGTACAATTGCATGGGATACCTTCGTCAATTGTTTCAGATCGAGATCCGAGGTTTACTTCCAGATTCTGGGGAGCTTTCCAGAAAGCTTTAGGAACAGAATTGCATATGAGTACAGCATACCATCCTCAGATAGACGGACAATCAGAGCGAACAATCCAGACATTGGAAGACATGTTAAGATCTTGTGTGATGGATAACCAGGGCAGTTGGGATAGGTATTTGCCATTGGTCGAGTTCGTCTACAACAACAGTTACCAACAAAGTATCGGGATGGCACCATATGAAGCTTTCTACGGAAGGAGATGTCAGACACCATTGTGTTGGAACGATGACGGAGAAGCTAGTGTCTTAGGTCCAGACTTAGTGCAAGAAACTACTGAACCAAGAGGAGAAGAAGAGCACACTTGGGAATTGGAAGATAAGATGAGAGCTGATTACTCGCATCTATTCTCAGGTAACTGAAATTTTGAGGGCAAAATTTTCTTTTAGGAGGGTATAATGTAACAACCCCGGTTTTCGAGAAAAGCAAAATAAAGTTGCTAAGAAAAGCAACCAAAGGGTCAAAGATAGTCAACAAAAGACTTACACAAAAACCAAGTTCAAAAGTCCACAAGTTGGACTATAATACAAGCACAAAAAAAAATTACAAAGGATCTAAATTCTCCGCAGTAGTAGCATCCTTGGCTGAAGGAGGAGGAGCGGACGCAATAGGGACGACATCAACAGTTCCGTCGAGACGATTTAAGATCTGCACTTCGAGATCAAACTCTGGCTGGTCGGCCTCAGAAGGGGCGGAAGAGGCGGAGGTAGCTACGGCTTTCCCTGGCGGCACAAGAGAAGGGCTTTCATCCTCATCATCAGGGCTAGGCACTATCTTGTCGTCCTCCACCACATTGTCCAAGCTAAAAAGAGTCAGGTCGAGCTCAGGGGCAAGAACTCAGACTTGGGCTTTCAAGTTCTCGTAGGCATCTGTCACACTACCTACCAAATGACCCTGGAGCTCGGTATAATCAGATTTGGGAAGAATCAAGCCTCTCCTTAACTTCGAGCAGCTCGCCATAACTACTAGTGTAGCTCTCCTTGTAATTCTTCGCCATTTCTCCAGCCAGATTCGCAGCTGCCTCAGCAGTAGTAGCCCGGGACTTCTCCCTCTCCACATCCAGCTCCAGCTTAGCCACCCTGGCATCCAGTTCATCCTTCAAACCCTTAACCTTGTCATATTCAGCCCTCGCCTCCTCCATAAAAGCCCTAGTGGCATGAACAGGAGACTCTTTAAGGATTCGGGAAAGGGCTGCACCAATGTTAGCAACTGATGCTGAATTTATAGCCCACAGACTAACCGGCAAGTGCACCGGGTCGTACCAAGTAATACCTCAGGTGAGTGAGGGTCGATCCCACGAGGATTGATGGATCAAGCAACAATAATTTATTAATTGGCTTAGTTAGGCAAGCTGAAAATAATGGTTGAGAGTTCAAAAGACATTAAACAATATAATGAATATTAAAGATAGGCAGATAAATAAGTTGGGAATAAAATATTGAGAAAGCAGTTAAGGTTTCAGAGTTATCTATTTTTTCGGATTAAATTTTCTTACTAACTATTTTAATCATGTAGGATTTAATTTATGGCAAACTATATGTGACTAGACCCTAATTCCTTAGACCTTTCTAGTCTCCTCTAATTTTCATTAACTGCCAATTCCTTGGTCAATTAATTCCAATTAGGGGGTAATGATCAAATTCCAGTTTGTAAGCCACAAAAACTCTAATTACCCAAATATAAAAGGATTATATTGAGGCCAGGGCATTTTGGCCAGTTTCACTGACCTTTTCGTTACTGTTTTTAAGGCAGTTTCATGCATTTTCTTAGAAAATAAGCTAGTTTTGGGTAGATATTCACTTACATCTTGATTCAAGCATATATTGTGCACTTTACATGATTTCATGAGAATTTTGCAAATTATAGGATGCATGTCTCATGATTTGGATTAGAACTTTGATGCACTTTATTGCTTGATTTCAGGACAAAGGAAGCAAGGAAGAACCACGTTAGCAGCCACGTTAGTCTAACTAATGTGACCACTAACGTGGAATGGGAGCTAGCTTGCAACGTTAATGAGAAAAGTAATCGCCAATAACGCTCTCGAAGACATCATAACCCACGTTAAGAGTCACGTTAACTAAGTTAATGTGAACTCTAACGTGGAAGAAGGAAAATGGAGCCAACGTTAGTGACACTTACCTTTGTCACTAACGTTGGACCAAGCTCATAAGTGGCCACGTTAAGAGCCACGTTAACTTAGTTAACGTGGACTCTAATGTTAAGAAGCAAAAGAGAAGCCAACGTTAGTGACATTCACCTTTGTCACTAACGTTGGCCAAGACTCCATAAGCCACGTTAACTCCCACGTTAACTTAGTTAACGTGAAAGCTAACGTGGAGAAAGCAATTGATAGCCAACGTTAGTGACACTTACCTTTGTCACTAACGTTGGGGTGAACCACCAAGAGCCACCATGAGCAACGTTAACTCCTACGTTAACTTAGTTAACGTGGACTCTAACGTGGGAAATAGGGGCACATTGGAACGTTAGTGACAAAGGTAAGTGTCACTAACGTTCTCGAACCCACACTTTCACTTAACGTTGACACCACTAACGTCTTGAGTCAAAGTCCCTGCATACTTCACCTTTTCTCTTTGCAAACAAAGCTAAGCCCGATGAAAAGGATAACTGCTTCAAACTCAAGATTCAGAGGCCCATACCCAAGACTTGAAGAGCCAACTAGAAGATGAGAAAAGTAGTATATATAGGAGTAGCTTTGAATTAGTTAGGGGATTGGAAACTTTAGGGAGCCTTTGGCATAGAACTACTCTCTGTATTTTACTTTCTCTGCAGTTCTAGTTTTACTTTCATCATGTATTCTCCATCTTGGTTTTCATTTTCCAGAGCTATGAACAACTAAACCCCTTAAGATTCTGCCATTTACTTTCCGCATTTACATTCAGCTCTTTATTTTTAGCATTTACTGTTTCTGCTATTTACTTTCCCGCCATTTAATTTTCTGCAAATCTCAAATCAAATTCTGGTTCGCTCAACTAGAACATTCCTCTAATTAAAGTTGCTTGATCAATCAATCTCTGTAGGATTCGACCTCACTCTATTGTGAGTTTTTACTTGACGACAAATTCGGTACACTTGCCGAAGAAAATTTGTTGAGAGACAAGTTTTGTGCGTATCAAGTTTATGGCACCGTTGTCGGGAATTGATTTTGAATCAACAATGATTAAGTTGGAGGATCACTAGATTGAGCATTTGTTATTCTGTTGATTTAAATTTCTGTTTGAGCAATTTACTTTCGGTTTCAGTTTTTTTGTATTCCCATCCCTTTAACCCTTTTATTCCAGTTGTTTACACTCTGTTTCACTCACCCACTAACTGTTTGATATATTGCATCACTCACACAACAGTAATTCTAACAGAATACTTTCTGGATCTGTTTCTTTGCTTGTACCTTGTTGGTTGTATGACAGGGAGGAGAAGCGGGGCTTCAACTTCCTTTGATTCTGAACCTGAGAGGACCTTCCTTAGATTAAGGATGGAAGCAAGATGAAAAAGAGTAGTTGGTGCTGAGGAAGAGGAAGAGTACTTTGAACCAAACATGGAGGAGAATATGGAGAACCATCATGAAGAAGAGGCTCACAACCATGGAAGAGAAGGTCTAGCAAATCATGCTGGGCAAGAGAGAAGAGTTATGGGTTCTTACATCAACCCAAACCCAGGAAACTGTAGAAGTAGCATCCAAAAACCAACCATACATGCCAACAACTTTGAACTAAAACCACAGCTCATCACCCTTGTTCAGAACAACTATTCATTTGGAGGAAGCATCCAAGAAGACCCCAATCAACATCTAACCACCTTCCTGAGGATATGCGATACTGTGAAGTCTAATGGTGTTCATCTTGACACCTATAGACTACTTTTGTTCCCTTTCTCACTCAAGGATAAGGCATCTAAATGGCTAGAATCCTTCCCTAAGGAGAGTTTGACAACCTGGGAAGATGTGGTGAACAAATTTTTCTATCCTCCTCAAAGAATCAACAGGCTGAGAGCTGAGGTTCAAACTTTCAGACAGCAGGATGGTGAGACTCTATATGAAGCATGGGAGAGGTTTAAGGACCTAACAAGGAGGTGTCCACCAGATATATTCAATGAATGGGTGTAGCTACACATTTTCTATGAAGGCCTTTCATATGAATCAAAGAAGGCAGTAGACCACTCATCCGGGGGATCTCCGAACAAGAAGAAGACCATTGAGGAGGCCATAGATGTCATTGAAACTGTAGCAGAGAATGACTACTTCTAGGCCTCCGAAAGAGGGAACACTAGAGGAGTGATGGAGCTAAATAATGTGGATGCACTGCTGGCCCATAACAAGCTCATAACCAAGCAGTTGGCTGACCTCACCAAGAAGATGGAGAGGAACTGTAACAACCCCGGTTTTCGAGAACGCAAATCTTTTCTGAAAGTACGGATTTCTCTGGAAGATCAGTAAGGGGAAAACCTTTGATATATCATCACGTATCTCAATCCTCATTTTCATTATGTCATCTTTAAGTTAGAACCTTTTCTGAGACAAGCTCGATAACGCGGTCACGAAGAACCTGGTTTTTGAACTGTATCGGTTAGAAGTTTTGATTTGGTTTTTTGTAAATAGTCTCAGTTTGACGAACCAGACTCGATTTATGAGAGAAGAGAGATAATAGGATGATATTATCATTATATTAGTATTAGAAACTTCTTGAATAATATTATAAGGTTACCTGGTCAGTTTTAGTTAAAAACAGAAAATCGGTTTAACCGGGTTTACAGTTTACTGGTGCAGCTTAGCACGAACACTCTCTGATGAATTTAGCAATGCTAAGGTCTCATTTTACATGTACTATTCTCATAATAAATATGTTACTAGTGTCATTTATGCTAGTAGCTCAGAAAATAATTTTTAGAGATGTTTTTACGAGTGTTCCGATACACCTAGTTTTAGTAGTTGTACACCAGAGATATTTTAATATTATTTTAACCCACCTCCAAGCCAACCAATCACAACTCACCTTACACCCCCAAGACCTCCAAGGCTGTCTCATTTCATCATTTTGGCCGAAAATAACAAGAGAGAAAAGAGAGAAACTTTCATGAACACTTAATCTTCAAAGCTTGATTTCTTCTGAACCAAAACTCAAATCAAAACTCCAATTTCACCAAAATGATCCTCTCTTCTTCCTCTACATAATCATGTAACTTATCAAGGATGGAAATAAGGTGAGATGGCTGTCTCCCTACCATTTCAGTTTGGTTTTCAAGGCAAACCATGCAAAATATGTGTTTTCTTGATGTTCTTCCTTAGGAATCATGCTTAACTTGACTTGAGGGCCAAGAAACATGAATTTTCAGCAAGTCTAAGGTGAGATATCTCTTCCTAACATACTGAGTAAGATTTGGTCAGTTGAGAGTTTTTGGATTTAAAGTTGTTCTTAATGTGATTTAGGAGGAAAAAGTGCATAAGGACCACCTGAAAGTTTAACCGAATTAGGAGCAGCAAAACCAGGTAGGGTGTCACGAAATTAATCTTGATTATTTGTGTTTGAGCTGTGTGAATGTTGTATGATTTGGCTGTGCTAAAAATTGGTTTCATGTATGATTGATTCTTGGTGATAATTTGGTGAAATTTTGATGAAATTTGATGAAATTCAAGCTTTAAAGTTCATGTTCTTGGGCAGCTGGAAAAACGAAACCCTAGAGCTTAAATTGAGGTTCAATTTGTGTTCAAATCATGTAGAAAAGATGGGGTTTTAGTGGCTGGAAATTTATTTTGAATTTTGGTAAAAATCGGTTGCTGAAAAGACTGAAAAACGGGTAAAAACAGAGAAAGAATTTGAAGAATATACGAAGAACACGAAGAACACTTTGAGTGTGGTGAAGAACATTGAAGAACACCTTTTAGATCTTAGAAAGGGCAAGGAAGTAAAATTTTTGGTGTTTAAGGGGTTATATGGTGATTTCTGGAAGTTAGGGTGGGTAAAGTAGAAATATTAAAAGTTACGGGTGGTAAAAAGTGAATTTTAAAGGTTAAAAGTAAAAGGTAAGTTAATTTTCGAAAATTTAGTATTAAAATAATAAATAATAATAAAATATTAAATAATAATATTTAATTAAAAATAATATTTTGATAAAAATAATAAAATAATGCAGAAAAGGCAGTTTTATGTAAAAGCTTTAGAGAGACAACTTTAAGCGCAGAATCTCATAATTACCTTCATAAAACACTTATGGAGTGGTAAAAACATATTAGTGAGGTAAAGATAAATAAACGATAAAAAGTTGAAGAAAAGATAAAATATCGAAGAAAAAGTCTGTAAAGTTTTAATGACAGAAAAACAGACAGAGACTAGTGAACGAACTAGGGCAACATAGTTAGTCCTGGAATTGCGAATAGGGTTAGGTATTATATGAAAAGTTAAACTGTTTCAGTATAGACTTAATGAACCTATACCTGGGACAGACTAACTATTCATACCGAAATTTACATAAGCTTTAAATACATACGTTAAACAGAGAAATCAGAGCAGAGTAAAGAAACACAGAGAACAGAGTAACCAGAGCAGAATAAAGGGATACAGAGAAAAGAGTAATCAGAGCAAAGTAAAAAGACAAACAAAAAAGAGTAATGTGATAAAGAGAAATGGTTTGAATTAAGATGTTGTAAAAGTGAAAGATGTAAAGTTTGTACAGTATGATTGAACAGAGAAAGAAAGAGGTACTGCATAAAAACGTGAAAATAATGATGAATAATGAGAATGATGATGAATGATGATAATGAGAATGATTATGTGATGATTTGTTGCTTGAGGCAACCCAAGAGATATTTATTTGTTGCTTGAGGCAACCCAAGAGATGTGTTTATTCATTTGTTGCGTTAAGGCAACTCCAGATATACTTGTATGATCATCTGCTGCAGTTAGGTAGTCAGATAGATAATGGTGTGATCACTGAGAACGCTTTCCTACGGTACAGATCCATATTTTATTTCTGTAAGGCAAAGGGGTTATTTCCTGCTACAGAAGTACCGTGACCACCTGTTCCATTTCTGTAGTGGCAGAGGGGTTATTTCCTGTATACAGAAGGTGTGTCGGCGTACATCCCTGCAGTGGCAGATGTGTTATTTCCAGTGTGCAGTGGACCCAGTGGTGGCAGAGGTGTTATTTCCAGTACACAGGGGTATAGCCAATAGGAAAGCTTTATCCAGACAGAGGTTGCTGGATAACGTCGGGAGCGGGTTAGTAACCGACAGATGAGCTCATTACCTGCACTAGGGCTAGACATGCATCATACTTGGTTGCGCATTTCCTTTGTTATGATTGTGGTATGAATGTATGATTTCCTTGTTTGTATTCCATTCTCTGCGCTTGTGATATTTTCTTGTATTCTTCTGTTTGTGTTCTGCTATCTATTTTCTCTATCTTCTCTACTTATCTGTGTTTTCTAATTACTGCTTCCTCGTATTCTACTAATAGTCAGCTAAACAACATAGAATTAATGAACGTAACTAATAACCCCGACCCTACTAAGAACTCCCCAGTTCTTACCCCTTCTCTCTCCCTTCCCCCTTCAGATGGAAATAAGAGTACCTTACCATAGTTCGCTGATGACCGTTCGCAAGAAGAGGATTCTGCTCTAAATAGTCTTCTGAGTCTAGGGTGAATATCGTTCTCTGATTATATGTAAATACTGTGAGACCAGCCAACATCTGCACCCCTTCGTATGCGCACTTTAACCTAAATCCTGTGTACGAGATTCCTATTTTGTGGATACTTCATGAGGTACCAGAGAGACGTCCTGTGGAAAAGTCTGATCGTGCAGAGGAGTAGCAGATGATGTTCTATCTTTTGATGACGTTCCACCTGACTTGAGTTGTGAAGACTTAGAACGTACTTTCCCTCGCTTTAGTAATTTAGAGGGACTAGGTGAGTATAGAGTCTAGGCTAGCCTAGGTGCTAGCCTAGGGACCTCTTGAACAGGTCAGTACCTAGGATGTTGTATGTATGTATATGTATATAGTTATTATCTAGCTATACCTAAGGGTGTTCTAACTAAAGGTTTATACTCTAATAAAGGCTGGATAACTGAATGTTGCTAGCTACTTGTGATGTATTTATATGTGGTTGCTTATAACTGTTTTATCTGTTATCAGCTGTGAGTTGATGTATTAATCCAAATGTTTTCAAAAAAAAAAGTACCTCGCTAACTAACTACGCTTTTAACAAGGAATCAAGCTCATATAATAAATAATAGATAATATATAGGATGACAAATTGGTAGCACTCAGTTTCTGGTATATCCTAGGCATACTGAAAATTGGGTCGTTACAGGAACCAAGTAGCAACAATCACCACCTCATCAACAACCCAAGAGGGAGTGAATGCAGAGGGAGAGAGTGAGCAGGAGCAAGCCAACTACATTGGAAATTCACCTAGACAAAATCATGACCCATACTCCAAGACCTACAACCCTGGTTGGAGGAATGACCCAAACTTTGGGTGGGGTAATCAATAAGATCAAAGCCAAGATCAGAGACGTCACAACCCCAACAACAATGCAGCTCACCAACAATTCACACAGAGAACATATCAACACCACCATAACAACATCTCTCCACATCCATATCAAAACCAAAATAACACTCCTCATCCTTCTACCTCCAATCCCAACCTACCATCATCTGATGACAGACTCTCAAGGATTGAGAACCTGCTTGAAGGCATATGCAAAGAGATTCAAGACAACAAGGTGTTCAAGGAGGAAGTGCGAGCAAATTTTAAGAACCAAGGAGACACCATCAAGAGGTTGGAATCTCAAGTGGGGTATCTCTCTGAGCAGATTTCCAAACCTACAGATGGATTCCCAAGTGACACAGAGAAAAATCCGAGAGGTGAAACAAAGAAAGTAAGATGGGAAGATTGCAAGATGGTCACTACAAGTGATAAGGAGACTGAGGACAAGCCAAACAGGCCGCCAGAATAACCTGGAGATACCTCAGCAGAGAAGAAGGAAAAAGATCACCAAGAACTAAAAATCTCACAACAGGAGCTGCTGAGACTCTATGCACCCTTTCCCCAACTACTCAATGGTGCTGTGGAGAAGAGAATATACTCAAGATTTCTTGACTTGTTTGCATCTCTGCATGTAAACATACCATTCATCAAGATCATCCAACAAATGCCTGCATACATCAAGTATATGAAGGAACTGCTTCCCAAGAAAAGCTCACTCAAGGGAGGCCATACTATAGTGATGAACAAGGAGTGCAGCGCCCTCATTCAACCAGAGTTGCCTACGAAAAGAAAGGACCCAGGGAGTTTTCACATCCCCTGTGCCATAGGAAAAACAATGTTTGATAAAGCACTCTGCGATTTGGGAGCAAGCATCAACTTAATGCCCTTATCCCTTATGAAGAGGCTACAGATCAATGAGATAATGCCCACAGATGTAGTCATCAGGCTGGCTGACAAAACTCAAAAACAAGCAATAGGAGTGGTGGAAAACGTGTTGTTAAATACTTTCTTCTCACAGACTTTGTCATATTGGATATGGAAGAGAGTCACACTCACCCAATCATATTGGGAAGACCATTCCTAGCTACAGCCAGATCACTCATAGATGTAGAGCGAGGGGAGCTAATCTTGAGGATCCATGATGAACAACTCAGCTTTAATGTCTTCAAACTCTCACAAGAAACAGATCAAGAGAACAAGGAACCAAGGAAGAATCACAGTGAGATACTGAAGGAAGAAACAAGCACTGAAGCACAACCAGCACATCTGGAAACTCCCTTGATTGATGAACAAGGCAAACAGCAATTGCCACAGCTCAAGGAAAATCAGGAGGAACCCAAACCACCAGAATCATATGAGACCAGTAACCACATTTCCTTAGAGGAGGAGGTCACAAAGAGTAAGACAACATCACAAGGAACAAAGAAGAAGGTACCAAGAAGGTGGAGGAACAAGAAGATCCCTACCGAGGACTTCTCTCCAGGGGATAAAGTGATCTCAGCTTACTTCCCAGATATCCCCCCTGTTCTCCCCACTGTACCATCTTAGTTACCTAAGATCTTCACTATCAACAGAGTTCTCTCCTTGAAACATGTAGAGATCATTGATACAACCAATGGATATAGGTCCACAGCAAGAGGGAGGACTTGAAGCATTATCAACCTCCCTGATGATGGAGGAATTGTCGAGCTAGCGACACTAAAAGAGCACTTTGTTGGGAGGCAACCCAACCTTAGGTAGTTTCTTTTTCATCGTCATTTCAATAAAAATCACAAGTTGTTTCCTCTGTATTGCTAGGAGCTAAGTTTGGTGTTCCACACCAAAACAAATCCAAGAGTGAAAGTGTAGCTTTAAGTTTGGTGTTCCACCAAAGATATGAGTTATAATCACACTACACTCCAAAGCACATTGCTAGCTCTAACCAATCAAAGAAAACCACTTAGATGTAGTTAGACTTTAGTTAATAATTGTTTTGTTAATAACAAGATACGAGGTTCTCTGCATATATGCAAGGTTTTGTACTGGGCAAGGAACTAAGTTTGGTGTTCACACACCAAATTAAGTTCGGAAGTCACAAGCATACATGCAAGCTAACTATTTCTCAAGTGCTTTGGGAACAAGCAACTTCCAATAACTTTGTAGGAATCTTATGAGGAAATGGTGCACCTTCACCCAAGGAAGTGAGGTAGCAAAGACTAGGATGATGACAAAAAGAGGGCAACTAGAAACCATCACCCGAAGGTTGTATTGTTACTTAATTCCATGTACTTAGAATGTTGAAAGTTGGAAGTCCAAATGCACTTTTGATTAATAGTTACTCGTTAGTTGGAACCCCTTTAAATTCGGTCTTTTAAGTTTTTCATTGCTTAGGTCTAGGATTGCTAGTCTGAATGTCATTACTGCATCATTTCCTTACTTACTTGTATGCTTGTCCTTTTGAATCAAATGAATAGAGAATGAGTGTTTTATAAAAGATCAGAGTGGAGTTCATACTATGGAGTAAGTTCCTGAGTTTGTGGTGTAGTCATAAGTTAGCTAAGTTGGTTCAACCACAAGGTGGGAAGACAACTATCTATCATGAATCATATGCTTTGAACACACCGCATGAGACTAGCTACATAGCAAGATCCTAATAAGAAAAAGGGAAAGAAACAATTAAAGTGAAGAATAAAAGAAAAATAGCAAGAAATGAGGCTGCGCACCAAGGGTTTGAGTTTTGAGGGATGTGTCTGTGGTGTTCTTGTACCAAGGATCTGCTTGGATTACTAAGCTCTCAGGGGTGCTTTATCACCTGGTAACTTGGGTTAACTAACCCGGGATTATCAGCTGAAAGTCCACTATCAAGAACAATCTTTGCTACAGAACATTGAGTAGCCCAAAGAGGTGCTAGACACCAAGATCTCAAGGAAAGAAAATAAACAAACCATGTGCCTGTGGTGTGTATGTATAGGGGAGAGACTTGAGAAAGTAAGTCCTTAGGGGTGTCTCAACACCTAGCACCTTGAACCAACTAGGTCGGGAGTGCTGGCTGAAAGCTTATCTTAAAGAGTTGCCCCCTTACAGAGCATTTAGCCTAAGAACACAAATAAGCCCTGAATTGACAAGAAACAAAATGGATCAATGAATAAAAGTCTCATGGGATGCAAGCAAAGTGAGTATTCTAGGACATGATAAAGGTCTGAAAGCCAGTGAAGGAATGAACCTAAGTTGCAATGCATGAAACCACCATAAAACCAGGGACATGACTTCCACAAGAATGACTCATGTTTTAACGTGAACTCTAATGTGGAAGAAAGAAAATGGAGCCAACGTTAGTGACACTTACCTTTGTCACTAACGTTGGACCAAGCTCATAAGTGGCCACGTTAAGAGCCAAGTTAACTTAGTTAACGTGGACTCTAATGTTCAGAAGCAAAAGAGAAGCCAACGTTAGTGACATTCACCTTTGTCACTAACGTTGACCAAGCCTCCATAAGCCACATTAACTCCCACTTTAACTTAGTTAACGTGGAAGCTAACGTGGAGAGAGCAGTTGATAGCCAACGTTAGTGACACTTACCTTTGTCACTAACGTTGGGGTGAACCACCAAGAGCCACCATGAGCAACGTTAACTCCCACGTTAACTTAGTTAACGTGGAAGCTAACGTGGATAAAGAGATGATGAGCCAACGTTAGTGACACTCACCTTTGTCACTACCGTTGGAGATGGCTAGCATGACTACGTTAGAAGCCACGTTAACTTAGTTAACGTGGACTCTAACGTGGGAAATAGGGACACATTGGAACGTTAGTGACAAAGGTAAGTGTCACTAACATTCTCGAAGAATTGGCACTGCTACGTTAGAAGCCACGTTAACCTAGTTAACGTGGACAAGAGATGAAAATGAACTTGATCCGGAGAATGCAACATCTCCTGAGCCCAATGAACTCCCCATTTCTGATCTTACCCATTCTCTTTAATTTCTGCCATTTACTTTTATGAGCAATTACCCCATTCCCGTTTAAGATTCTGCCATTTACTTTCCGCATTTACATTCAGCTCTTTATTTTTATCATTTACTATTTCTGCTATTTACTTTTCCGCCATTTAATTTTCTGCAAATCTCAAATCAAATTTTGGTTCGCTCAACTAGAACATTCCTCTAATTAAAGTTGCTTGATCAATCAATCTCTGTAGGATTCGACCTCACTCTATTGTGAGTTTTTACTTGACGACAAATTCGGTACACTTGCCGAAGAAAATTTGTTGAGAGACAAGTTTTGTGCGTATCATATATGTCACGTATCCCGTTAAACTCAGATAAACTAGAAATTTAGGAGAAGTTATTTTCAAGCTGTTGTTCAAGTAAAGAGCTTTTCCAAGTTATACATGAACTCAATTAGAAAGAGGGTCATACTTCCGTTCCATCCAAATTCATAAAATAAAGAACGAATCCCATTCTTAAATATAAATCAAAACATGAATTAAAATAGAAAAAGCAATAAAATCAATCCATACAAATAGACAGAGCTCCTAACCTTAACAATAGAGGTTTAGTTGCTCATGGAAAAAGAAAATAAGGATTGTAAATTGGAATAGAATAATGTTGTGTTGAGGTGGAATAAAAAGTTAACTATTTCCAATCCCCTTTTATATCTAATCCTAATAAATTTAAAATCTATCTTTTTAAAAATAAAAAATATCTTTTCCTAAAAATAATATTTGAATTTAAATTATAATTAATTAACAAGTCTTCAGTTGATGGGTGGGGACCACTTGTTTTGTCCATTCTGCAGCTTTTAATCTATGTTTTCTGGGCTGGAAACTGGGTCAAAACAGACCAGAAATAGCCCCCAGCATTTTTTTGCGTTTTCTGCACGCAGAGCATGTCACGCATATGCGTCAGTCACGCGTACGCGTCAGGTACGCGCACGCATCGCTGAGCAACTTCGCTTTTCACGCATACGCGTCAAGTACGTGCACGCGTCGCCACGGATAGCTCCAAATCACGCGTACGCGTCAGGCACGCGCATGCGTCGCTCTCTGCTGGTCAGCTCTTTGGTTTCTTCTTTTTCTCTGCAGAAACTCCATCAAATCTATCCGGATGCTACCTAAAATAAACAGAATTTCACAAGACTCAAAGTAGCATCCATAGTGGCTAAAAGATAATTAATTCTTGATTAAACTCAACAATTTGAATGCAAATTCACTAGGAAAAGATAGGAAAGATGCTCACGCATCACAACACCAAACTTGAATTGTTGCTTGTCCTCAAGTAACCAAACTAATATAAGCTTAGGATGTGAATTTGCATATGAGTGAGAGTTCGATTAAGCTCATGTCTCTTCTTATAGTGGGGTTTACAACTGTAATCCTGAATAGTTTTGGCATCTCACTCTCCTTTGAATCCAAAGGATGTTAGTGTCTTTCAGAATTAGAATCCGGATAATATTATGAATGCTATGATCTTTTGTAACTCAATTTAACCCTTGAACACAACAATTTTTTTCTTTTCTTTGGTGCTTTGCACCTTGAGCCTAGTCGTGACTTTAAATGTTTTGTCTCATGTTTTACTTGACACAGAAACACCACAAGCACTTAACTGGAAAACTCTTTTTGGAGTTTTGATTTTTCTTTCAGCTACTCCCAGACAGTGGTGCTCAAAGCCTTCGGCATACTCTTCTAATTGGAATTGATCTCAACTCTAAATGTTTTGTCTCAAGGATTTCTTGACACAAGAACACCACAAGCATATAACTAGGAAAATAACTCTTTGAGCTTTTAATCATGTCTGACCTCCCTAGTCATTGATGCTCAGAGCCTTGGACCTGGCTTTTCTTTTTTTTTTTATGCTGTTTTTTTTTGCTTCAAGGATTAAACTTTCATTAATTTTAGAGAAATCATAATAATTCTCTAAATTCCCGTTCCTTGTACATCAACATTCTTTTATTCAAATTTAAATATGTACTGTTCATGTCATGCATTCAAAATCACAGAAAGTATCATCACATCTAAGTAAATAAGACTATTCTTCAATATAAACTCACTTTCTCATGCAATACACCACTTCTGTATTTTTTATTTGAATTTCAAGTTCAGTGAGTAATATATGAGACATCTTTTCGGAATTAAATCAATTAAGAGAAAACTAAATTAGACCTAGGATTCTAACTAATAAAGAATCATGCAACAAACAAAGCAAAATAGCAGAAAACCAGAACATGATATAGTAAAAGCGGGAGGAAATATAGAATGAAAGGAACTCAACCACCTTAGTTATCCTAGCGGTCGTTTTATTCTTCAGGTTGTGCTCCTTCTGTAAAGATGATTCGCCTCCCATTGTTGCCATAAGAATAAACAAAAAACTTTTAGGCAAAGCGTCAACACCAAACTTAAAGGTTTGCTTGTCCTCAAGCAAAGAAGAACTGAAAACAGAAAGAAACAACTATTATGATGAAAGAAGAATAAAAGGATAAAAGAACAAGAGAGAATTAGGATTGGGAGAGAGAGAGAGAAAGAAAATTAAAATTGGGCAGCGAACTAGTGTAGTTGTGTGGCGAAGGCGACGCATACATGTACAGCACGCGTACGCGTGGGTCGCGAATTTTCCTTAATCACGCGTGAGCGTCAGGCCTGCGTCCGCGAGCCCATGATTTGTGCAAATCGCGCGAAGCCAGCCGTGCGCACCAACAACTCTCTGTTCGCGTGGCTTGGAACCAATATTTTCATGCGACGCGTGCGCGTCATGCACGCGCACACGTGGATGGACATTTGTGCAGATGACACGCACGAGTCAGGGACGCGTACGCGTGAACAAGTTTTGTGCTTCTAGCACACTTCCAGCCCCAAGCCAGCACAACTCTCTGCCCAAACACTTATTTTCGTCGATTTTTATGGTCACGCGTACGCGTCACGCGTGGACTGCCAAAATCACGAATGACGCGCACGCGTGGGTTACGCGTACGTGGGCTTGTTTGTGCAAAAGGCATCATTCCTGTGCCACTCCTACGTAACTCTCTGTTCATTTTTATTTTTCACGCACACCCATCTAACGCGTACGCGTCAGCGACGCTTGTGCGTCGGGTGCTCTCTTTTTTTTTTATATGTCTGGCTCCTGTTCTAAAATAGCTGCATGATCTGAAAAACAGTAAAAACTTAGTAAAAATCAAATAAGGAAGAAAACTACTACTACAAAAAATAGCTAAGGATACGAATTTATCGAGTTACCTCCCGATAAGCGCTTCTTTAACGTCACTAGCTTGACGGTCAATTCTGCTAGTTCAGCAGATGAGTGTACCTCTGGCGATCAATCTTGCCTCCAAGATAGTGCTTCAGCCTCTGGCCATTCACTATAAATTTCCTGTCAGAATTGTCTTCCTGTATTTCCAGATGACCATATGGTAAAGCTCTGTTAACCACAAACGGTCCTGACCACCGGGATTTTAGCTTCCCGGGAAAGAATTTGAACCTTGAATTATACAGAAGAACTCTCTGTCCTGGCTCAAAGATTCTGTCCTGGCTCAACCATTGTTAGCCAATTTTGAGCCTATTTAATCCCTTTTGTTCTTAATTTTAGCACATCACTACCCCTAAGTGAAAAACAATAAATGTCCTTAATTTGGATTGAAGGGGTATATGGGAAACTTGGGACATTGGTTGAGGTAAAAGTGTAATTTTTATTTTTGATTGAAAATATTGGGAATTGGGTACATATTCATGCACTATATGTAAAACCATATGCATTGATACGTTTGTATATACTTTAGAAAAAAATGATGATAAAGAAAAAAAAAAAAATATATATATATATATATAACAAAAAAAAAGAGAAAAAGAAATAAAAAGGGGACAAAAATGCCCCAAAGTAAAGTTCAATAAAAATTAATGCATATGGAATGTGAATTAAAAAGAATGCATGAGTATGTGAAAAAAAAAAGTGAGAATCATGGGTAGCTAGGCATTGTATTAGAATTGTATAGGTTGTTACATGTGTTAGGTGAGAGCTTAGACTAATCAAAGATACAAATTTCAAGCTCACTTGACCATATGCATCCTTACCTTTACCCTAGCCCCATTACAACCTATGAACAAGTCCTCATGATGAATGTATACATTGAATAATTGTTGATTGTTAGATGAAAAACAAATCTTGGAAATCATGAGTTGAAGAGAATTGAGTGATCGACCCTATACACTAGAGCGACTAGAGCGGATACACTGCCGGTGAGGGTTCGAAGCTCAATTCCTTGTTCCCGGCTTTCATGAGCTTTTCTTCTTGCAAGTCTATTTATACTCTATTTTAATATTCAAATTGGTAGGATTCATGAATCATCATACTACTTAGCCCTACATGTGCATTTATGTTCTTGGATATTGATTTGCTTTTGACCAAGTAGATAGAGTCATATTGCATTTAGTTGCATGCATGTAGATAGGTTCATATAGTTTATTTACATTGAATAAATGTTCATACCCTTTTCTTGTCCTTCTTTATTCTTAGCATGAGGACATGCTTAGTTTAAGTGTGGAGAGATTTGATAAACCCCGATTTTGTGGTTTATCTTGTGCTTATTTTGGGGAATTTTATCAACTTTTCCTACATTTATTCAATGAAATAGCATGGTTTTGCAATTCTCCCTTGATTTGTGCTTAAATGTGAAAACATGCTTTTTAGGCTTTAAAATAACTAAATTTAATTCACTTTAATTCCATTCGATGCCTTGATATGTTTGTTGAGTAATTTCAAGTTCATATGGCAAGTATTGGATGGAAGAAGTGAGGACAGAAGCATGCAAGGTGGGAGAACTCATGAAGAAATGAAGGAACCGTAAAGCTATCAAGCCTGACCTCTTCACACTCAATCAACCATAACTTGAGCAACAGAGGTCCAAATGAAGCAGTTTCAGTTGCGTTGGAAAGCTAACATCCGGGGCTTCGAAATGATATAAAATTTGCCATATGTTACTTCGCGTTAAAGCTAACATCCGCATGCACACCGATGCTGTCCATGGCCCACTAAAGAGAAATCGCCCGCAGCGATTTCTGAAGCATTTTGGGCCCAACCCAACTCATCTCTGATGCTATTGAACCCAAGGATTGAGGGGAGAATGAAGGAGGTAGTCATAGTTTAGTTTTCACCATATTTTAGTGTTGAATTTTAGAGAGAGAAGCTCTCTCTTCTCTCTAGAATTTAGGGTAGTTTAGGTTTAATTTTCTTAAATCCAACTTTTAATTCTTGTTTTAATTTAGTTTCTCCTTTTAATTTCTTGTTGCTACTACTCTATTCTTCTTAGTTCTCTTGTCAATTTTACTTTTATGTTCATGAACCCTTTGGTGGATTTGGATCTTTTCTTTAATGAAATTTAATGTTTGATGTTCTTTTATTGATGATTTGAGTTGTTGATTTACTTTTCTTGTAATTGGTAGTTGGTAGATTTTACTATTCTTGCTCATTTACTATGCTTTCCTTTATTACCCACCAAGTGTTTGACAAAATGCTTGGTTGGGCTTTAGAGTAGATTTTGAGCATTCTTTGCTTGGAAAGAGTAATTGGGCAATCTTGAGTCATGGAAACGCAACTCATGTTGGTGATCTAGAGTTGTTAGCTAATATTGTTTCCATTGACACTAATCTCTTGCTAATTCAATTAGTAGGTGATTAGGACTTTTGGATTGAGATTAGCTAGTCTTATTAGACTTTCTCTCATGGAAGATAATATGATACCTTCTTCCAATGTTGGAGATGACGTAATAAGACAAATTCTTGTTATTATTGTGGTATGATTGATTAGTCTTATTTGACTTTCTTCCTATTTGTTGGAGTTGACTAAATAAGATGAATTAATCATTGCATGACTAGGATAGAAAGCCTATGATCTCAACACTTGCCATGAATGTCTCTCTCTTTTTATTACTTGCTTTCTTTAGTTACTTGCTTAATTTACTTTTCTCGTCATTTAAATTCTTGTCATTTACTTTCTTGCCCTCTCACCAATCAAAACCCCCTTGCATCTTCATAGCCAATAATTGAACACTTCATTGTAATTCCTCGTGAGACGACCCGGAGTCCAAAATATTCCGGTTATTTCTTATTTGGGGTTTGTTACTTGTGACAACCAATATTTTTGATTGGGAGGATTGTTTGTTGGTGTAGAACTATACTTGCAACGAGAATTCATTCATCTGAGGAAATTTTATACCATCAAAGAATTCATTCATCAAAATGGCGCCGTTGCCGGGGAGTTGCAATGGTGTTATATTATTGGCTATTGTATATATGTTAATATGCTTCTTTGCTAGTTTTTGCTTGTTTTAGGAGTTAGATTTTATTAGTTCTTATTAGTATTTGTTTTTTTTTCTCTTGCTACTATGAATTCTCATCACTTTGGCTATGAATTTGGGTCAAATTATGTTGTAGGGATTGGGAACTATAATGACAATATGCATCAAGGATGGAACAATCAAAGGTGGGAGGAGCCTCAAAAGATCAATCACCCTTCTTGGCAACAACAACCTCCGGTTTCTTATGGGTATAATTCTAATCCTAATGCATATCAATCTAATGGATGTGGTAACCCTTATTGTAATTGTCAACAACCACCACCACATGCCTATGAACCACCCCCTCAACATGACTTTGAACCACCTTACTCACAAGCCTCCTACCACCAAACACCTCATTATGACCCTAATTCTTATCCATCATACCAACCACCTTATGAACCATATGAACCACATATGGAACCACCACCATTCTAACACAATTACTCTCAAGAACCACCTCAATATACACCATCTCCATATCCCTACCAAGATGAACCACCTTCCAACTATAATGCCTTTCCCTCAAACAATGAATCCTCTCTTCCACCACTACCCTCCGATGAAGCCTCCATGTTAGAATTGAGAGATCTTGAATCTCATATCTTAAGGCGACAAGAGGAGGATGAAAAGAAGTTTAAAGAGCTAGGAGCCAAGATGGTTATCCTAGTGGAAGCCGTTAGCAATATGGCCTCCTCCCGACTAAGCCTAAGCAACCAAGGCACTCCCATTGACGAATGTGGAGAAGCAATTAAGGAGCCTAGTGAGGGAGTGAGTTTAGAGCTTCAAGGTGAAGAAGAGGAGTTGAAGCAAGGAGTGCAACAAGAGGAGGAAGTTATGATAATTGTTCCGGAAGAAGTGGTTGAAGCCTTTGAAGAGGTTGACCAAGAGATGGATTCAATCATTGAAGAATTCTTATGTACAATTGAATCCTCTCCAATTGGGTTTGACATGGAGATCAAAGAAGAAGATGCCCAATCTCCCATGCCCTTGGTGAGCAATGAAGAAGAACTTGAATTGGAAGCAAGCCACCAAGAGGAAGAGGTTGAAGTGGAGGAAAGTTACAAAGTGGTGAAGGTAATCATGAAAGAGCACAAGGGAGTGGAACTTGCAAGACCATTGGAGACATCCCTTCCTAAGTCACCATCATCCAACACAACATTCAAGTGGGTAAAATTCTTATCCTTAAGCTTTGCTTTCTCACTTGAATATGGTTTGATTGAAAATGATGGTCAACTTAGAGCTCTTTGTGGAGTTAAGAGTAGAAGAGAGTTGTGTAGTGGTTGGAAACACCATTCTAAATTCATAATGGTTGCATGCTCAAAGTTGAATAGCAATGGTTGGTGTAGAACCAAATTGCATGGGTCTAGGAGAATGTTTGGATGCTTAATTGAGAATTCCAAGGTCATGCCACCCAATTGGAATTATGATGATCAATTTGAAGATGGGTGTCAAAACAAAGTGTGGGATCCCGGATCGCACAAGAAAAATCAACTTTGGGAGCTCATGGTTTGTGAAGAACTCCATCAAGGCTTGGAGTTATCATCTTTGAAGACTAAAGCTTATTGGAGATTCAAGCATTCTTGGAGGATCAAGGATGAATACAAGCATAAGCCACCATGACAAGGAGCCTCCCAAATGTCCAACTTAAGGGCTTAAACTAAAAGTGCTAGGTGGGAGACAACCCACCATGGTAAACTCTTTCCACTCTCTTTTAGATTTGGTTGATAAGTGATTTGAGTTGCCATTATAGGTAGTTTTTGTTATTTTCTATACTCTTATACATTTTGCTTTGATTGATTAGTTGTTTCTTAGTTTGTTTTGATTAGTTTAGTTGTTGTTGAATTGCATTTTTCTTGTAGTATAAGTTTTGTTTTTAGTGTATTAGAAAATTTTTCAAAAACTAAAAGGATTTGTTGTTAAAATTTGAGTTGTGATTGTTTTAGAATGCTTATAGACTAGGAGAGTGTCCTGTTTTTGAAAAAAAAAAAATCGGGCATCGGCGCCCAAGCGCGCAGTGCGCGCGCGCCCCGCTGTGGTTTCACAACTCCTAGTACTAAAACCCGAGAGTTGTGCCCACTTTATGCCTACTTTGTGCAAGGCAATCCGCGCGTAAGCACGCATGGTGCGCGCGCGCCGATTGTCCCTGCCGCATCCGCGCGTGAGCACGCATGGCGCGCACGCACGGATTATACCTGCTGCATCCGTGCCTAAGCACGCAAGGCGCGTATGCGCGGATTTGCACCCTATTTTTCTCCTTTCTCCTTTCTCCTTCTTTCTTCTTTCCTTCTCCTTTCTTTCTATTTTTTTCTTTCTTCTTCCTCTCTTGGAAAATTTTTTTCTCTCTTTTAAAAATATAAAAAAAAATAATAATAATAAAAAAATTATTAATAAAAAATAAAAAAATAAAAAATAAAAAATAAAATTTCTTCCATTTTCTTTTATTACATTTACTTGTTTTCATTCATTGCATTTTAATTTTATTTTTTGTAACTAATTTTCCCTTTTATTTTCTAAGTTTTTTATTTTAATATTGATGTTGAATTCTTTTACTCAATTGTTGAGAATTTCTTGGTTAATCTTGGTGCTTCGTGACTTGTTTGGCATTAATTGTATTATTTGCTCTACACACAAGATTAGTGCTTTAGTCCTTCCTGACTCATGATCCCTTGTTTTTATACCTCCTCATCATTGAGTTGGGATGGGACCAAATGCTCTCGTGCTCATCACTAATCTTATTTGTGTCAATTATTGATTAAGCTTGATGCAACATGCCCTTCATGTCATGTACCCATGCTTTAACTTGTTCTTGCATCAAGTATTCGTTAATATGCCTTTGCTTGAATTACTTTCTCACTCATATGTTGTAGCTACCATGTAGTAGAGAACCATGCTCTTATTTGGCATTAGCCCCCGCCTATGCTCTATTACTATGATATCTTTGTTGTAGGCTTAATTTCTTTTCTTTCTCTTTCCTTTTAGGTTGGCCACAAAGAAGGAAAAGGATGGAAAAGCGTCTGAATGGGGCAACAAACAAGTCCACCCGCACAACCTTTTGAAGGAGCTCATCAATTGTAGCAACCCATCCACTTTGCTCTAACCCCAACCACGCGAAACCCTAGCCCCCCGCGTCACCATTCTCCCTCCCAACCCCCCTCTGCCCTCTCTCTTCTCCCCACCCAACCACCACCACTCCCAGCCACCATTCCGACCACCGCGCCAGACCAGACCGCCGCACCACCCCGACCGCCGATGCCCTTCTTCCTCCCTCCTTCTCCCTTTCCCCTCCTTCTTCTCTCTCTTCTTCCTTCCACCACCACTGCCCCCC
>NC_029789.2:65642028-65669389 GCF_000816755.2 Arachis ipaensis | reverse complement strand
CCCTCCAACCCACAACCCTCGCCCCCTTCTTCCTTCCTCTTCCCTTTGCCCAACTTCCAACTCGCCCTGCTCCGCCACCGCACCGCCGTGCCCCCCCAGCGCCGCCGCACCAACCACCACCATCTCTTTGCCCTCACCTCTGTTCATACACATACCAGGTTCTGCCGAACGCCAAATTGTCTATCCCTTGTAGCTATTTGTTTATTTTTCAGATTATGTTCGAATTAGGCTAGTTAGAGATGCATGTTTGTAGTGGATTCCAGGTGGTTAGGTAGCTAGGCTGTGGTTAGTGGATTTAGGCCTGATAATTGCGCCGTTCTTGTTGCTTGTTTTTCCTATTCTGCAATTTTGATCTGGATGTGATGTTCATACTGTTCATATGCTGTTCTTTACTATTTCATGCTGCTGTTAGGACTGTTCTTTACTACTCCTATTGTTTGTGACTCTTTACAGCGCTCTTTAATCTCCTATGAACTGTTTTTCTTGCTGTTTGTTTCCCAGGAACATCCAATTATAGCCGGAATGCTGTCTAATTTTCTGCAAATTATTTTCATGTATTGAGTTTGAAAACTTACTATTTTGCCTTACTTGGCTACAACCAAACCGATTCATGACTGCCCGCGCTGGCATTCTTATTCCTTTTGGATTCCCAAGTTAATAACTTGCACTATTGATGATTTCATGTTAGTTTTGTAACTTTTCTATCCTTTTGAATTATCATCAATCCACTGAAATTTTTGCCCAAATATGAGTTGATTATTCTTTAAATTTGTGAATTTATTGTTACATAGGACACATTTATCATGCCACTCACTTTAATTTTCTTTCTCCTAACTCACTGCTTTCCACTTTCTAACCTCCTTTTACCCCTAACCATTTTAACCTTCTCACTTCTCTTTTTGCTTTTAACCTAACTACTTCAACTTTCTAACTCAGGGCATGATTATCGTTTTTCCTAATTAACATGAATTCTACTTATATTATATTTTGGATTGTGATTTTTCATCTCAGATTTTTAACACAAATACAGTCCATAATGCACATATACTTAACTCATTTCATAACTCTACTGTTTTTTTGCCACTATGTGCTTATTCTATTTGCCTACTTGTTTTCCTGCTTTGTTCTTCAATTATATCCTGAAATTTCTGCTTTTCAGGATGTCTGACCCTCAGCGCGAATGAAAAGGCAAAGCAACCACTGACAAACGGAAAAGAGGCGAATCCTCTATGTCCATCCTGGACATTTTGCATGATGACTTCTGGTGGGAAAAGCACTTTACCCCACAGGAGAAGGCTGACCAGCTCCTCACTACCAATGATCCAGTTAAATTTGCAAATAGATACTGTGAGCTAAAGTATCCAGTGTTTGCCACTTCCAGGAACCTGTACCTGGAGAGAACTCTAAAAATTCTAGAAGAACTACAGTAGTACACCTCCGAATAGATAAAACAGAGAGGCTGGTTCTTCTTGGAGATAAACTTGACAGAGGTCAATGCTTCCTGGGTCAGAGAGTTTTACTGCAACTATTTCAAGACTTCCTTGGATGTAGTGCACCTCAAAGGGAAACAGATTTTGGTCACTGAGGAAGCTATTGAGGACATCCTCCACCTTCAGCCTAAATCAGATCAGCCTGACGGTTACCAAAAGGCTGAGGAGGATATGCGCTTTATGAGATTTGACTGGGATGCTGTCAAGTAGAGAATAGCCCTTGATCATACTGTCCCCTAGGTCATGGGAAAGAACACAGCAATGCCTAAGGGAATCAAGCTGATTTACCTAAATGATGAGGCTCGGCTATGGCACCAGATTCTGAGCAACTATGTGATGCTAAGCACTCATGAGACAGAGCTACCCGCTGCTATGATCACCCTCATCTGGTATGTGCTGGAGGGTAAGGACCTGTATCTTCCACGTTTCATCCGGCATTACGTGGCCAGGGCCCATGTCAGAGGCACCCTTCCTTTCCCTTATCTGATCACCCAGCTAGGCCGCCGAGCTGACGTGCCTTGGGAGCTGGCTGATGTGAAGTTGACTGCTACAGACTGCAAGAAGATCATTTCTCACAGCAGGAAGTTCCAGGCTTTAGGTTACAGACTCCCATTCCTCACCGCTTCTGATGAGAAAGCCACACTTTCAGCTGCCCCTTCTTCATCCACTGCTGCACCAGCTACCACCACTGCACCTCCACCTGCCTCAGAGCCCATTTACCACTTCGTGCACCGCCTATTTCAGCAGTTGGACCAGATGGAGCACCGCAACAAGCGGCGATATGAGAGATTAGAGCATCGCAACAAGCGACGCTATGAGCACCTCAAGTTGATGATCCGATCCGGCAGCGACATCCCTTCCGAGCCTGACACCCCTTCTGATACATCTGAGGTAGAAGAGGATGATCACGAGGAGGAGGCACCTACCCAGGCTAAGTAGGCAGGACCAGAGTAGGCTGCGCTACAGCATGAGGAGCCACACCAAATTTAGGCCGCAGACCCAAAGATTCCTCTACAGTCAGCACCTCCACTGCAGCAGACAGATCCTCCTACACTTATCCAGTCTGCAGACCTTCAGGCCACCACAGAGACACCAGCAGCCCATCCTTTCGGTGATGACACTTCTTCACACCCAGCTTGAGTTAGCATCGAGGACGATGCTATATTTTAAGTGTGGGGAGGTTGCCGTCCCTGGCGTATCTGTTTGGTGAACCACTACATACTCCTTTTATCTTATTTTGTTTATTTTTCTGTATTTTCATCTTTATTTTTATTTTTTAGTACTTGCACATTGTTCTTTTGCTGTATTTCTACTTTATTTCTGCATTTTTCAATTTAGTTTTTATCTTAGACATTTAGTTTAGTTTGCAATTCTAAACTTATTAGTTATAGAATATGTGGATTAATTAGTATGGTTTACCCTTCTAACATATGATAGTTGGTTTAATTAAAAATAAAAGGAGTAAACTAGAGACTTTAGTAAATTAAAACAATCCACATACCTTGTATATATAGCATCACATGTTAGTTACTTAACAACATTTCATCAAGGAAGAACACTAAGATTTTAAAAGCCACCCTAAGATTTACATTGAGAATAATGGGAACTCTTGATTTCTACTTGCATGACATGTATAACTGATATATGATTTTTTAGCTGGAGAACACACAGCCTGTGAGTTTTGAGCTTAATTGTATAGTTACATTCAAACTATAAATCTCATTCTTGTGTGTTTTATCCTTCTTTTTCATTCTGATGTTCTTTACTTTGTTTTAATCTATATATCCAATATAGAATAAAGATACATACCAAGAGATGATTGAGGCCATCATTTGAATTTTTCCTTACTTATTCCAAATTAGCCTACCTTTTACATCACCCTTGTTAGCCCCCTTGAGCTTTTTTAATCCCCTCTTGTTCTATAACCACATTACTAGCCTTAAGCAGAAAAACAAAATAAAAATCCCAAGTTGAATCCTTGGTTAGCTTAAGATAAATATTGTGTACAATTTAAGTGCGAAAAATTTTGTGGGAACATGGGATGATAGAAACAAAGTAGGAATTTAAAAAGAATGAGTTGTTTCAAAAACAAAATTTGGGAAGCATGCTCATGAGAAATCAAAACAATTGTATTACCATGTGCATAGATTCTAAAAAAAAAATTCATTATTTAGATAAGGGGATATCTAAAAAAATTCCCCAAATGCAAAATAAAAATCAATGCACATGGGACAAAATTAAATTTAATGCATGAGCTTGTAATACAAAGTGTGAAAATTTGGGTAGATAGGTAAAGGAACTTTAAAATTATATAAAGTATGTATATGTTAGGTGAGATCTTAGACTAATCAAGGATTTACCTTGGCCCCATTACAACCGTGAAAAAGACCTCATGATTTTTGTATGTCTGTTTTCCATATTTGTTGATTGGTTAGATGAAGAACAAAGTTTTAGAAAGCAAGGATAGAAAAAGAATAGAGTGAATAACCCAATAAACACTGAGTGACGAGAGAGTAAACACAAAATCCAGTGAGGGTTCAATAGCTCATCACATCACCATATATCTCTGCTTAATTGTTAATTGCCTTACAAGTTTGTGAAATATTTTTTACCCATCTCAATTGTAAAAGTGCTTTAACATTATCTAGGGTTTGGCTATGCATATATGATTCCTTGAGGATATGAATTAATTTAACTACATGTAAGCTTTATATACAAGTGAATAATAACTAGAGTTGTATAACTCATTTAGATAGTTTGCATTTAGAATAGAATGCATTGCATGAGATTCCCCTATTCTAACTTTACCCTTTCTCTTGGATTTAGCATGAGGACATGCTATTGTTTAAGTGTGGGGAGGTTGATAAACCCATATTTTATGATGTATTTTGTGCTCAATTTAAATGATTTAAATGATTTATTCAACCCTTCACCCACTTATTCATGTAAATTGCATGGTTTTACTTTCCCTTCCTTATTATGTGATATATGTGAAAAACATGTTTCATATGCTTTAAAAATATTAATGTTGATTACCCTTTATTACCATTCGATGCCGTGATTTGTGTGTTAAGTATTTTCAGATCTCCTAAGGCAGGAATGGCTTAGTGGACAGAAAGGAAACATACAAAAATGGAAAGAAAGCATAAAAATGGAGTTTTGAAGAAAAGGGCAGTGACGCGAACACGTGACTGACGCAGACACGTGCCTTGAGCAGAACGCAAATGACGCGTACACGTGACCGAAGTAAACGCGTGACAAGAAAAACTCCCAGATGACGCGACCGGACAGACGCCACGTGCAGAAACTGCAGAAAATGCCCCTAGTGATTTCTGGACCTTTTTTCAGCCCAATTCTGAATCCAAAAACACAGAATATAAGCCAGAGAATTGAGGAATCAGAAGGGAGATCATACATTCACTTTTGCCAATTTTAGATGTAGTTTTTAGAATGAGAGGTTCTCTTCTCTCTCTTAGGTTTTAGGATTAGGATTCCTCTTAAAGGATTTAGGATTTTAACTTTTTCTCAGGTTCAATACTCCTTTTACTTTATATTTCTCCTTTACTTTCAGATACTTTAATGCCTTTATTTAATTACTTATGTTGCCAAATCGGCTTATGAACCATTCATGTTAGGATTTTCTCTATTTAATATAAATTGAGGTATTTCAGATTTATTATTCTTATTTAGCTTTTTATATTCTTGGCTTTAATTGATTAACTGGATACTCTTGAGTTATCAAACTTATCGTGATTGTTAATTGTTATTTTTGCTAATTGAATTGAATCCCCCTAACTCTAGTCCTTTCTTAGGAGTTGGCTAGGACTTGAGGATCTAACTAATTAGTCCACTTGATTTTCCCTTGCTTTAGTAAAGGTCAACTAAGTGGGATAAAAACTCAATTCTCATCACCATCGATAAGGATAACTAGGATAGGACTTCCGAATTTTCATACCTTGCCAAGAGTTTATTTTATAGTTATTTATTTATTTTACTTGTCATTTAAATTACTTGTCCCTTACTTTCAAAACCCCCGATTTACAAAACTCATAACCAATAATAAGAACATACCTCCCTGCAGTTCCTTGAGAAGACGACTTGAGGTTTGAATACTTAGGTTATCAATTTTAAAGGGGTTTGTTACTTGTGACACCCAAATGTTTGTACGAAAGAATTTTTTGTTAGTTTAGAAGCTATACTTGCAACACGATTATATTTGTGAATTTCTTTACCGATAGAAAAACCAATCATCAGTGTTCATTAGCTCCTTTTGGGGTGGTGAATCATCTACTTCAACTAATTTATACTCAGAAACAGGATCCAGAACATCATCAAGTACCTCATCTTCCAGTACTTCTTGAACAAGTGGTTCAATAACATCTATTTTCATGCACCCCTCAGAATCATTAGGGTGCTTGAGGGCTTCAAAAACATTTAGGACCACCTGTTCTTCATTGACCCTCAGGGTTAATTCACCCTTTTGCACATCAATCAGAGCTCTACTTGTAGCTAAAAAGGGTCTACCAAGTATAATAGAGCGTTTTACCTCAACTTCCATGTCTAATATAACAAAATCAACAAGGAAGATAAATGGTCCTACTTTAACAAGTAAATCCTCAACCACACCCACAGGTAGTTTAATAGAAAGATTAGCAAGTTGAAGAGAAATACGAGTGGGTTTTACCTCCTCAATTTGAAGCTACTTCATTACTGAAAGTTGCATTAGATTGATGCTAGCTCCATGATCACATAAAGCTCTCTGAATACCGACATCTCCAATGGTGCAAGGAAAGATAAAACTTCCTGGGTCTGGCATCTTCTCAGGAAGGGTGTGTTGAATTATGGCACTACATTCCTTGGTCAACACCACTGTCTCTTGTTCCTTCCAATTCCTCTTGTGGGTCAATAATTCTTTCATAAATTTAGCATAGAGAGGCACTTGCTCCAGAACCTCTACAAAAAAAATGTTGATCTGTAGCTTTTTGAAAACATCTAAAAATTTAGAGAATTACTTTTCTTTGGACGCCTTCTGAAGCCTCTGATGATATGGCATTTTTGGCTTGTATTCAGGAGCCTTTCGCAAGGTGGGATAAGTGTCAAGAGAGTCAGGAAACGGGTTGTCTGCACGTTTAGGAGGGGTGTGCTCTACATCTCCCTTCTTTTCCTCTGGAGCTTCTTTTTCAACTAACTCTTCATTGGCCTCGGTCTCAGATCCAGCTACTTTACCACTTCTCAATTGAATAGCCTTGCAATATTCTCTTAGATTCACCACTGTATCACTTGGAAATGTACTTACAGACCTCTCAGGTATTTGCTTGCTTAATTGGCCCATTTGCACTTCCAAGTTTCTAATAGAGACTCTGGTTTCCTGCATAAAACTCCTTATCATCTCCCAATTGTAATCTTCTTGGGACTTAGAGTTTGCTTGCTGAGGTGGTTGTTTCTGTTGAGATTGAAATTGGTGGTTATTGTAATTGTTCTACTGGAAATCGCCCTGGAAATTATTGTTGAAGTTTTGAGGTCTCTGAGGTTGGTCCCTCCATCCCAAATTTGGGTGATTCTTCTACCCCTGATTGTATGTCTTAGAATATGGATCATTGTTGGGATTCTTTGGACCACTCCCTATGTAATTGACCTGTTCAGATGAGGGTTGAGCATAATCATAATTATCATTTTGCACAAAATTACCTACCATGTCATAAGAGACTTTCTGAGGTGGATTTTGTGCATTGATAGCTGAGACTTGCATGGCACCCATTTGTTGAGTAAGTAGATTGATTTGCTGAGACATAAGCTTGTTCTGAGCAAGAAGACCATTAACAGCTTCTACTTCCAACACGCCTCTCTTCTGAGGGGTTTCAGAGTTCACAGGATTCTTGTTAAATGAGTATAAATATTAGTTGCTTGCAACCAATTCAATAAGCTCAATAGTCTTCTTCGGTGTCTTCTTCTTGTGCAATGAACCACCTGTAGAATTATCTAAGCACATATTCGACATTTCATCCAAGCCTTCATAGAAGATGTCTAGTTGGGTCCATTTAGAGAACATGTTCGGAGGACATTGCCTAAAGAGTTTCACCGTCCCTCTGCCTGAAGGTCTGAACCTCCACCTTAAGCTTAGTCAGCTTCTTTGGTGGGAAAAATTTAGTAAGAAACTCAGTAATAACCTTGTCCCAAGTATTTAAACTCTCCTTGGGTTGAGAATCTAGCCATAGCTTTGCTCCATCCCTCAGAGCAAATGGGAAGAGCATGAGTTTGTACACCTCTGGGTTCACTCCATTTGTCTTCACAGTATCACAAATCTGCAGAAAATTTAAAATAAATTGATTTGGGTCTTCGTGGGGAAGACCATGATACTGGCAGTTTTGTTGCACCAGGGTGACCAATTGTGGCTTCAACTCAAAGTTGTTCAAATTGCTCAATCCTTCAATCCTTGTGGGATCGACCTCACTCCCGTGAGTTTTTATTACTTGATACGACCCGGTACACTTGCCGGTTAGTTTTGTGATGTTTTGGAAGAGATTCGTTTCTCACCAAAATAACTCATCAAGTTCGCAGTTATAGAAGGCACCACAATTCTTTTTCCATAAAGATCTGTAGTAGGAGAAGAGCAAGAGCCAAGCACTCTCCTTTGTTCTTCATTCAGATTTGCCACATTGGCATTAACAACATTATTGTGATCCATAGTAGATTCTGCAGGTTTGCAAAGTCGTGCTTGTTGTAAACGTCGCCTACAAGTCCTTTCAGGTTCTAGATCAAAGTCTAGCAGAGGTTCCTTGTCTCTATTCCTACGCATAAACAAACAGAAAACAACAAAAGGTGGGAATCTCTACCTCAGAGTGCAAAGAAGTCCCAGTGAGGTATCCTGTGTAAAATAACAAAATAAAAATGCTAAATAAAATAAATAAATAAATTTCAAAAATAATAAGTAAAATTCAACAAAAATTTTTCGAAAATTAATAGGAAAAATAAACAAGACAATTAAAATAAAATTAACTAGGTGACACCAAACTTAATTCCAAACTTGTTGAGGTGGAATGAAAAGTTAACTAATTCCAATCCCCTTTTATGTCTAATCCTAATAAATTTAAAATCTATCTTTTTAAAACTAAAATAATATCTTTTCCTAAAAATAATATTTGAATTTAAATTAGAATTAATCAACAAGTCTTCAGTTGATGGGTGGGGACCACTTGTTTTGTCCATTCTGTAGCTTCTAATCTGTGTTTTGTCATTTGGCACCCAGGAGTTTCGAAAAAGGGCAGCAAGTACTCCTTTACAATTCTAAATTAAGGCTGTTCCCAGGAAAACTCAAGTCAAGGTGGTCCGGACCTTTCTTGGTTACAAAAGTATCACCATATGGCCATATCAAAATCACGGATGAAGGTTCAAAGAGGACTTTTACAGTGAATGGACAAAGACTCAAGCATTATCTGGGCAACATGGGGGAAGACCCCAGAGTAAAGTACCATCTCAAGTAATTAAGGACTCGTCAAGCTAGCGACGATAAAAGAGCGCTCTGTTGGGAGGCAACCCAACCTCAAGTAGTTTCACTTTCGTCTTTATTTCAATAAAAATCACAAAGTTGTTTCCCCTGTATTGTAAGGAGCTAAGTTTGGTGTTCCACACCAAAACAATCCAAGAGTGATAGTGTATTCTAAGTTTGGTGTTCCACTAAAGGACATTGGTTAGAATTACACTCCACTCCAAAAGATCATTGCTAGCTCTATCCAATCAAGAGAAATAACTTAGATGTAGTTAGACTTTAGGTGATCATGGCTTTGCTGATAGCAAGATATGAGGGTCTCTGCATATATGCAATGTTATGTACTGGGCAAAGAACTAAGTTTGGTGTTCACACACCAAACTGAGTTCAAGAGGCACAAGCATATATATAAGCTAACTATGTCTCAAATGCTTTGGGAACAAGCAACTTCCAGTGACCTTGTAGGAATCTTATAAGGAAATGGTGCACCTTCACCCAAAGAAGCGAGGCAGCAAAAACTAGGATGATGACAAAGAGAGAGGGGGTCCAGAGATCATCACCCGAAGGTTGTATTATTACCTGATTCCATTGTACTTAGAACTGTTGAAAGTTGGAGGTCCGAATTGCACTTTTGATTTGTAGTTACTTGCAGTTGAAGTTTTTTTAAATTCTGACTTTTAAGTTTTTCCTTCTGAATAGGTCCATGATTTCTGGTTTAAATGTCACTGCACCATCACTTAACCTACTTGTAAGCTTGTCCATTTAAATCAAATAAAAAGAGAATGATTATAGTTGTAAAAGACTAGAGTGGAGTTCATATTGTGGAAGTGCATTCATGAATCTTTGGGGTAGTCATAAGTTAGCTAAGTTGGTTCAACCACAAGGTTAGGAGGACAACTATCTATCCTGAATACTTGACTTTGGATATACCTATGAGACTAAGCATATGACAAGATGAAGAGTGAACTAGAAGCTGAGAAGAGTAGTATATATAGGAGTAGCTTTAAATTGTAAAGGAGTTCTAGAGGCTGAAGAACCACTCTCTGTATTTTACTTTCTTTGCAATTTCTAGTTTTATGATGTATTCTCCATCTTTGTTTTCATCTTCAAGAGCTATGAACAACGAAACCCCTTTCATTGGGTTAGGGAGCTCTGTTGTAATTTGATGGATCAATACTAATTTTCATTGTTCTTCTTCTATCTTTCCTCTTGATTTTACTTGAAAGCTTTCGGTCTTCATCCAATTGAGTAGTTATCTTGGAAGAGAAGCTATTCAAACTTGGATCTCTTTTGAACCTTGGAAGAGGAATGAAGAGATCAAGCTAGAAATGCTTTCTCATGCTGGACCAAATTGGGTTTGGATGGGTATGTGATTGTAACCCTCTCAATACTTGGTTTGGGAAATGCATGTGGTATAATCAGTAACCATACTTCATCTCTTCTCATGAGCAATTGACCAAGAAATTGGCTATTGATCAAGATTTGGGAGATTGAATTGCAAGAAATTGCAATTCAATCACTTAAGATTGCCTAGGAGATCAATGAGTGCATTGATTGAGGAAGAGATGAAAATGAACTTGATCCGGAGAATTGCAACATCTCCTAAGCCCAATGAACTCCCCATCTCTAATCTTACCCATTCTCTTTAATTTCTGCCATTTACTTTTATGAGCAAATCCCTCATTCCCATTTACAATTCTGCAATTTATTTTCAGTCATTTACTTCGAGTCTTTTAATTCTAGCATTTACTTTTCTGTTATTTACATTCCCGCCATTTTATTTTCTGTAACTCTCAACCCAAATTCTGGATTCGCTCAACTAGAACATTCTTCTAATTAAAGTTGCTTGATCAATCAATCCTTGTGGGATTCGATCTCACTCTATTGTGAGTTTTTACTTGACGACAACTTCGTTACACTTGCCGAAGGGAGATTTGTTGAGAGACAAGTTTTCCGTGCATCACGCGTGCATGACACGTGCGAGTGGCCCTCGGTTCTCCAAATGCTCATTTCTTCATGGATTCTCCACTTTGCATACTTTTCTCTTCATTTCTCCCATCCAATACTTGCCTTATGAACCTGAAATCAATCAACGAGTGCATCAAGGCATCGAATGGAATTAAAGTGAATTAAAATCACCAATTTTTGGGCCTAAAAAGCATGTTTTTACACTTAAGCACAAATTAAGGAAGAATTACAAAACCATACTATTTCATTGAATAAATATGGGAAAAGGTGATAAAATCTCCTAAAATGAGCACAAGATAAACCATAAAATTGGGGTTTATCACTCATCAGCAAACCCCATGGCGTCAAAATCCTTACTATTCAGATCAAAAGAACCCACAGTTTTTTGTCTTTTCGGGAGAGGACCAGCAGCAGTAGGATCGGAGGCAGCACCAGAAGATGGTAGAACAGTGTCAGAAGGAACAGTATGAACTTGAAGAGTCGGCCTCTTCCTTGGCCCAGAAGCATCCATGGTCGGCCTCTTCAGAAGCAGTTGGGAAGATTCCTCTCCAGAAGTCTTCGCTGTCAGATTCTGCACAGCGGTCGCCTTCTTTGCCCTACGGAAGGCCTTCATGGAGTCCGTAGACTTTACCATTTCTGAAAAAGTGATGCCAAGGCATCTTAGGCTAGTTTCACTAGCCTTTTTCTTTGTTTTTAATAGGTTTTATGCACTTTCTTGAGTTATAAGTAAGTCATTTGGGTAGAAATTCATGCATACCTAGATTCATCCAATTATGATTAATTTAATGCAATTTCATGAGAATTATGCTATAATTACTTGAGTGCTAAGAATGATTAGAATTCTCATGACTTTAGCAAGCCTTTGATGGATGTATTGGTTGATGATAGGTGAAAGAAAGCATGGAGGAAGGTTAAAGAATGAGCATGGAAAAGATGGAGAAGAAGCAATGTTGGTGGCCAAGTCGGACCACCAACATTGCCTCAAACGTTGGAAGAGAAAAAAAGCACTTCTCTGTAAACACAGCTGATGCTCACGTTTGAGGTAGCGTTGGACATCCAACGTTACCCCCAACGTGGTGAAAAAAACTTCAATTCTAGAGCTAAATGGTTTTTTAGTGACACGTACGCGTCCATGACACGTACGCGTGAAAAAAGCAAAAATTCAATGTCATGCGTAGGTGTGCGTCACGTGCACGCGTGGAATGGCAAAAATCGACCATCCACGCGTACGCGTGATCCACGCGTACGTGTCAAAATTGAACGTTGGAGGTCCAATATTGCCTCAAACACTGCCTCCAACGTCCGCAATGCCAAGCCCAGAAATTAGAGTTGAGAATTTTGAATCGACGCGTATGCGTCATTGACGCGTGCGCGTGGATGGAAAAAAAGGCAATGCACGCGTAAGCATGGGGTACGCATACGCTTGAAAATGAAAAAAACTCAAATTTCACGCTTAAGCGTGAAGCACGCATACGCGTGGATGAAAAAAGGGCAACGCATGTGTAAGCGTGGAGTACGTGAACGCGTGAAGATGCCAACGTCCGCTGCTTTGTTTTAAAACTGGAAAATGAAATATCCGCATCTAGGCGCACACGTGAAGCATGCATACGCGTGGATGAGCATTTTTGACCGTTTTGCGCAGACGCGCAAGGCACGCGTACGCGTGGATAGCGGAACGTTGGCCTTCCAACATTGAGTCAAACGCCAATGACAGCAAGTTTCTCTGGTTTTTCTGAAGAGCGTTTGAGTCAACGTTGGCCCTCAAACATTGACTCAAATGTGAAGCATCAGGATTCAAAATTCATACAAGTCTCTTCTCAACACAAAAAGAAACCAATTGGAACCATTTTCAACCCAATTCCATCAAAGCCAAAAGCCCAATTCAGAGCTTGATGATCAATGGAAGAAAGTGTATAAATAGCTTAGAATTTAAGTTAGAAAGGACTTTTACTTTTTACTTTTACTTTTCTGGGCACTTTTACATTCTATTGTATTCTTCATTCTCTGTTTGTTAATTTTGAGAATGTATCTTTCAATTCCAATTTCCATTTTGAGAGCTTTGAACAATTAAACCCCTTTCATTGGGTTAGGGAGCTCTGTGTAAATTCAATGGATCAATATTAGTTTTCATTCATTTTTTTCTTTCTTTTCTCTTGATTTTACTAGAAAGCTTTCAGTCCTCAACCAACTGGATAGTTATCTTGGGAAAGAAGCTATTCATAATTGGATCTCCTCGGAACCTTGGAAGATGAATGAGGAGATCATGCTAGAATTACTTTCTCACATTGGATTAGATTGGGGTTTGGATGGATATAGTAACATGTAATCCTACCAATACTTTGATCTAAGAATTTGTGTGGTATAATCAGTGACCAAACTTCATCTCTTCCCATGAGCACTTAAATCAAGGAATTGGGCAATTGTTCATGCTTAGAAAGATTATATTACCGAGGAATTGGGATCTAATCACTTAAGATTGCCAAGGAGATCAATGAATACATTGATTGCGGAAGAGAGAAAAATGAATTTGATCCAGAGAATTATACATCTCCTGAACCCAATGATTCTCCCATCTCTGATCTACCCATTCTGTTTACTTTTTGCTCTTTAATTTCATGCTAATTCCCCCTTCCTATTTAATTTCTTGCAATTTAAGCTTCTACACTTTAATTCCTTGCAATTTAATTTTCTGTTTCTTTAATTTCTTGCAATTTAAGTTTCCCGCCAATTTTTACTTTCTGCAAATTCTCAATTCAATTTTGATTTTGCTCAACTAGCATAATTCTCCAATTAACATTGCTCAATCTACCAATCCCTGTGGGATTCGACCTCACTCTTTTGTGAGTTTTTACTTGACGACAATCCGGTGCACTTGCCAGAAGGAACTTGTCGAGAGACAGTTTTTGCGTATCAAAAAGAAACCAACAAAATCAAGTTACAGATAAGAAAGGTATAAATCGGCAAACAAACAAAAAAGGAAAGCTAAAAAGAAGTCAGCGACTACCCAGCTCAGCACGAAGGAGGGATGGATTCCCCAGAAACCTTTTTGTATCTAGGTGAGGAGGCTCCCCCCAGTTCTCTTCTAACACACTCACAAAGGCTTGTTCTAACTCGCTCAAACTCTCCTAAGAATATTTAACCACTACTGGATCCTTTTGCTATGATAAAAGGGAAGGTTGGCTCATCATTTTCATCTAAAAATAAGGGCCGAGCTCCTTCCACAGCTCGGACCTTGAAGTAATAATTCTTGAAGTCACAAAAAGACTCATCATACATGGAGAAGACCTTCTTCCCTTGAGTAGCTCGGAAGGAAATCCAAGAGGCTTTCTTCTTAGCAACCCCAGGCTTTGTCAGCACAAAACGATAAAGAAAGAGAGTTTGGGAAGGTCAGACACCCAATTCCTGACACAACAATTGAAAGATTTTTATAAAACCCCATGAGTTTGGATGGAGTTGAAAAAGGGCTACATTGCAAGACCACAACAGATCGGTCTCGAAGGTGGTAAAAGGGATGGTGATATTCAACTGACTAAAAAAGTAGTCATAAGCATAGAAAAAGAGCCGCTCCCCCTGAGTCAAGGAAGGAAAACTAACCCTCTCCTCAGGGTCAGGCGACACTAACTCATAATTCTTCTCCTTATCCCTATCACTACAAATCCTATGGAACCTCCTAAGTTTCACACAGTATTCAGGGTCAGCCACTGTAACACACATTAGGACTATAGAGTCCAGCCAGTCAGACATGCCGTCAGGGATCTTGGTAAACATTTCAACAATATCTTTTCGTGAAGACATAGGCGAACTACCCCTACAGTAAGAAAAAGAAAAAATGGTTACTACCAAACAACTCGGGCAATAAGGAAATAACTTGGACAATAAAAAGTAATCAACAAAGTCTCAGATACAAAAACAAAAGGGAAACCCCAGGACTCGCAAAAAGAACAATAGTCTAGGGGCACCCTATGGAGGCAACAACACGGCAATAACATAGAAAAGGGAACTCGACAACTCTGTGCCCTAAGCCAGTCCGAACACCTCTCAAATAAAGAATACAAGGGGAACAATCAATCTTTTACCATTTCTCCATACAAACAGTAAAATCATCATCACAGACCACATAAGGAATCATCAAGAAAGCTACAACCATTTCCTACCAACAGTTCAACAAAAACCAAAACTTTGCACAAAGATAGGGTCATGCAACCATGAAAAGAAGGAAACGGCAAAGGGAATTAATGAGCTCTTAAACCCTCGCATGTTCCCAAGAAAGCACAACGCGCATCGCAATTAAAAAGCAGAAAAAGGAAAACGCTTTGCATTCAAGGAGTCCCAGCAGGAGTTATACAGAGATCAACTAAAGGCAAAATGCTCGAGCTCGACTTCTTCAAAAGTGTCGAAGTCTGAAGACACGACCTTATGAGTAAGATCGAGCTCAAGCAGGGGCACTGTTCATACCTCGGGTCGAGCTACGCAACCCAAGTTGACTGAAGACAAAATGGCCGACCTCTTCAGGTTGGTCGACCCCGACCTCTTCCCAAAAAGAGGTCGGCCAAATTGCTATGGAGGCCCAAGTAGGCCAAAATATAGGTTGAAAGATGTGAATGTATGATTTGATTGTATATAAATGTATGCTTGATGATGGGTTGAATGTAGATGAATGGGTTTGAATGTGATGAGTTACATAGTGTTAGATGATGATTATTAATGATTTGTGTTGGTGGGTATTGAGATTTGAAGATGGATGTTGATGATGATTTTGATTATTGGTTATTGTGGTTGATAATAATGTTGAGATTATGATGTATGATGAATTTGGATTTTTGATAATTGTTGATCATGGATATGAAGCATGAATGAGTTTAATGGTGGAAATTGATAGTGATAGAGTGATGAATGGTGAATGTGTTGGTGAAAAATTGTTTGTAAATGTTATATATTGATATTTGAGATTGAGAATGATGAAGTATGGTGGAAGATTGGTATAGATTGTGAAATTGTGACCCAAGAGGGTAGGAATTGGTTAAAAATGGAGTTTGGAATGGTTTTGGTTGTGGTTTGTAAGAAATTGTGGAAATTGTGGTATTTGGTAAGAGTTGGTTTTTGGTGAACTTTGTCTGATCATAACTTTTGCCCTGGTTTTCAAAATTTGTTAAAACTGGTTTAGAATTAAAGATTTTTGAAAACCCATCGATTTGATATAAAGTTTGTAAAATTTGGAATTTTGTAGAGGGATTTATGATCATTGAAAGATTGGTGTAAAAATCTGAAATTCTGCAAAGTTGGAGAATTTTATGATTTCTGGTATGTGCGCATGCACAACCTTGCGAAAATTTTAATATGTGCACACGCACAGGCAGGGGAGTGCGTTCTGTTTGCAGCGCTAGCACAGCTTGTGCGTGCACACACCAATGAGGATTTGCAACCTGTGCATACGCACAGCCCTGTGCGCACACACAAGTTGGGAAGGGGAGTTTGTTAAGGGCGCTCGCACAACTTGTGCGAGTGAACAGACCTTGTGAAATTTGGTACCTGTGCATACGCACACCCTTGTGCATACGCACACTTTTAAAAATCTTCCTGGGCGTGCACACGCATACCCTTGTGCATCTGCACACGCCCTGTTCACAAATTTAAACTTTGTTTTCAACTATTTCACCTTCCCAAGAAGGTTGTAAGCTTCTAAAACACCATTTTAAGGCTTTTGGGCTTAATTTTGAGTATAAAGGATATAAGATATAACTAAATGGTTTTAGTTGATTATTATGAAAAACTAGAAAAACGGAGGCTTAGGTTTCTGGTGTGCTGAGAATGGGTTAGGTGGAGCGTAAAGAAGGATTCGTATATGAGATGAGAACTGAGGAACTATGAGTTCAGGATGCAAATCATGAATTGATAATGGTTGTGATGAGTCGAGGGCTTGAAAAGAAATGATGATCTGGATGGAGGTTGAGAGTGTGCAGGGCCTATATCCTCGGCGTAGCAGATTTTTCTCTGCTGCATGAGTGGTTGTTGTTGTTGAGAGTGTGCGGAGCCTCTATCTCCGGTACGGCAGATGTTTCTGTCACATGACATGTTGAATGTTGAGAGTGCGCAGGGCCTATATCCCCGGCGTAGTAGATTGTTCTGCTGCATGATTTGTTGTGGTTGGTTCCTTCTCTACTGCAGGAAGTGTGCGGGGCCTATATCCCTGGCGTAGTAGACTCCCTACTATATGAGTGTGCACGGCACTATATCTCTGACGTAGCAGATTCGCTGCTACATGAGTGTGCATGGCACTATATCTCTGGCGTGGCAAAAAAGGCTACATCCTGGAGGATGTGTTGGGCTGGCATTTACAGACCGACAAGTGATATCACGAGCCAATAGGATAGACATTCATCATATGCATCTCTTATGTGCTTGTTTGCTTTGATTACTTGGGTTTGCTTAATTGTATAATATGCTTACTTGCTTCTTGAATTACATATTACATATTTGAGTATTACTTGTGTTTTCTTTGCTTGCATTATCTGTGTCTGTCTGGTGCTGAGGAGGTTAGGTAGGCGGTGGCGATGGGATCGCACGGAGGGTAGGGTGGTGAAGGCTGTGGGACAGCGGTGACTAGATTAGTTAGTAATCCCCTAAGTTAGATTACCATGTTATTATGTTATGGTTATAAGTTATGTTTAATGTTTTAGTATACCTTAAGGTTGAATCTTGTACTGGACATGGATTCTAGGATTGCCTTTGGCGTCCCGGGGTCTTATATCCTACATCACTGGGCACTGTTACCATACTGAGAACCTCCGGTTCTCATACCATATTCTGTTGTTGTTTTTCAGATGCAGGTCGCAACCCACCTCGATGAGTTGTCTGGATGGTGACAGAAGCAGAGGATCCTGTTGCTCTTGGAGTATTTTTGATTTACTTTGTTTATACATCTCTCACTTTTGTATTTTGTTTTGCCTAACGGCTTGTATTTGAGATAACAAAACTTATATAAGCTGTTTTTATTGTCAGTTTCCTGTATGGTCTGTATATCACTAGCCGGCTTAAGCTCCACGAATCCGGCTAGATTCTTATGTTATTATACTATTAACCTTTGTTATATTATACCTATGTCTTGTGCATTAAGTTAGAAGTTTCGTTAATACATTTTGTGCTTTTCAAATCCTATTTTTGAGCTATATCCTTCATCAGGCTTCTAGATTATATTAATTCTTTCTATATATTATATGTATGAGCGTAGAACTGTCGTAATCTCTAATTATTCTTTGCTTTACGACGCGAGGTAAAGCTTAGGCTGATTAGGGTGTTAAAAAAGGGTTTGGAGAGAAAAGGAAACTGTAGTGCTAACAGAAGAGTGCAGTGCCATCATACAAAGGAAGCTCCCTCAAAAGCTGAAGGACCCTGGAAGTTTCCAAATCCCATCTGTCATAGGTGACATCAACATCAGCAAGGCACTATGTGACTTGGGAGCAAGCATCAACCTAATGTCTTTATATATGATGAAGAGAATGATGATTGAGGAAGCCAAGCTAACAAGAATGGCACTCCAACTAGCCGATAGAACATTCAAATTTTTCCATGGAGTGGTGGAGGACTTGTTAGTCAACGTGGGAGAATTCATCTTTCCAACAGATTTTGTGGTGCTTGACATGGAATAAGAAGCTAGTACATCCATCATACTAGGAAGACCATTCCTAGCAATAGCAGGAGCTATTATTGATGTACAAAAAAGGGAATTAGTCCTCAGGCTTCATGAGGAAAGGATGGTATTCAATGTGTTCAAGGCCATGAGTTATCCAAAAGAAACTCTTGAAAAGTGCATGATGGTGGATGCAATTGAGTCATTGGTGCAAGGAACCTTAGAAGAAGACACACTTGAATAAGTAATGGAAGGGAGTCAACAATCATGCAGTGCAACTCCGCAAGAAAACACAGACATTCCAATCATGCTGGATACAAAGGAAGAGAAGAATAAAGCACCCAGGCTGGAATTGAAGACACTACCTCCTAGCCTAAAGTATGCCTACCTGGGGAGCAATGATACTTATCCAGTAATTATTAGCTAAACCTTGAGTGAAGATCAGGAGAAAGAACTACTTGAGGTGCTGAAAAAATATAAGGATGCAATTAGGTGGACCTTAGCTGACTTGAAAGGGATAAGCCCCTCAATGTGTATGCACAAGATCCTCCTTGAGGAGGATGCCAAGCCTACAATCCAACCACAAAGGAGACTGAATCCCTCAATGCAAGAAATTGTGCAGAAAGAAGTACTGAAGCTATGGCAAGCAGGGGTGATCTACCCCATTTCTGATAGTCCTTGGGTAAGACCTGTGGTGCCTAAGAATGGAGGCATCACAGTGTGCCAAATAAAAAGAATGAGCTGATTCCTACCAGGATAGTTACAGGATGGCGCATGTGCATTGACTATAGAAAGCTCAATGAAGCTACAAGAAAGGACTACTTCACATTCCCTTTCATGGATCAGATGCTAGAGGGACTTGCGGGGCATGAGTATTATTGCTTCCTGGATGGATATTCTGTCTACAACCAGATTGTAGTGGATCCTAAGGATCAGGAGAAAACTACTTTTACTTGCCCATGTCGGGTGTTTGTTTATAAACGCATGCCCTTTGGATTGTGCAATGCACCGGCCAAATTCCAAAAATGCATGCTGTCCATTTTTTCTGACATGATTGGGAAGTTTATAGAAGTCTTCATGGATGATTTTTCAGTGTTTGGTGACTCATTCCCTAACTGATTACACCATCTTGCCTTAGTGCTTAAGAGATGCCAAGAGACTAACCTGGTTTTAAACTGGGAAAAATGTCGTTTTATGGTAACTGAAGGGATAGTCCTTGGCCACAAAATCTCTAACAAAGGCATAAGATGGATAGAGCTAAGGTGGAAGTAATTGAAAAGTTACCCCCACCTTGTAATGTGAAAATAGTTAGGAGCTTCCTAGGACATGCAGGCTTCTATAGAAGGCTCATAAAAGACTTTTCAAAAATTGCCAAACCTTTAAGTAACCTTATTTTCTCTAATGTACCTTTTATTTTTGATGATGAATGCATGAAGGTCTTTGAAGACCTTAAGAGTAAGCTGTCCTCTACACCTATCATAGCACCACCCAATTGGGATTTACCTTTTGAATTGATGTGTGATGCATCAGATTTTGCAATAGGTGCTGCGTTAGGGCAGAGAAAAGACAAACTGGTTCATGTGATTTATTATACTAGGTGCTGTGTGATTTATTATTACACAACCACTGAAAAAGAGTTACTTGCCATTGTATTTTCTTTTGATAAATTCAGATCCTATCTAATTGGCTCTAAAGTAACTGTGTTTACTGACCATGCAGCATTGAAATACTTTCTGAATAAGAAAGACTCCATGCCAAGGCTACTAAGGTGAATTTTACTGCTCCAAGAGTTTAATATAGAGATCAAAGACAGAAGTGGAGTAGAGAACAAGGTAGCAGACTACCTCTCAAGAATCCCATCTTAGGAGAATGAAGCTTACAATCCCTGTGTCAATGAATGCTTTCCGGATGAGCAATTGATGATGAACAAATAAGCACCATGGTTTGCAGACATGGCCAACTTCATGGCCATTAGAGAACTACCCACTAGTACCAATAAGAATTTGAGAAGGAAGCTCATTAATGATGCCAAGTACTTTATCTGGTATGAGTCGTACCTCTTCAAGAGATGCTCTGATGGCATGCTAAGAAGGTACATATCACATGAAGAAGGCCAGGAAGTCCTGTGGCACTGTCATGGATCTGCTTATGGAGGACACTTTGGGGGAAAGAGGACTACTGCAAAGGTACTGCAATGTGGATTCTACTAGCCTACCATATTCAAAGATGCAAGAGAATTGGTGAAGAACTACAATGAGTGCCAAAGAGCTCGAAACTTACCCAAAAAGAATGAAATGCCACAGAAGTACATCATGGAGTTAGAGTTGTTTGATGTGTGGGGGATTGATTCCATGGAACCTTTCCCATCATCATACTCAAATAACTACATACTAGTGGCAGTGGAATATGTGTCCAAATGGGTAGAAGCCATTGCAACATCAACAAATGACAACAAAGTGCTGATTTACTTCTTGAGGAAAAATATATTCAGTAGATTTGGGGTGCCAAGAGCTCTTACAAGTAATGAAGGAAGTCACTTTTGCAACAAACCACTAGAAAACCTCCTCCTCAAATATGGTGTCAAGCATAAGGTGGCTACACCTTACCGCCCACAAACTAATGGACAAGCAAAAGTTTCAGACAGAGAGCTCAAGAGGATTCTTGAGAAGACTATTGGGGCATCAAGAAAAGACAGGTCAAAGAAGTTAGATGATGCTCTATGGGCCTACAGGACAGCTTTCAAGACACCCATTGGTATGTCTCCATATCAATTGGTGTATGGAAAAGCTTGTCACTTGCCTGTAGAATTGGAGCATAAAGCTTTCTGGGCCCTTCAAGTGCTAAACTTTGACAATGATGCTGCTGGAAAAAGAAGGATGTTACAGTTGAATGAGCTGGAAGAATTCAGGAATCAAGCCTATGAAAGTGCAAAAATCTACAAGAAAATCACAAAGAAATGGCATGATCAAAGGCTGGCACCAAGGAACTTTGCTAAAGGACAAATAGTCCTCCTGTACAACTCTAGACTCAAGTTCTTCCCAGGAAAGCTAAAATCAAGATGGTCATGGCCATTGACTATCACAAAGGTTTCACCCTATGGTCATGTTGAGATCATGGATGAAAAAGCACAAAGAACATTCACTGTTAATGGTCAAAGAGTCAAGCATTATCTGGGGGAATCAATGGAAGAGCACAAGGTGAACTACAATCTCAATTAAGCAGAGGAAGACCGTCAAGCTAGTGACGTAAAAGAAGCGCTAGTTGGGAGGCACCCCAACATTCATATCCTTTCATTTTACTGCTTTCTAGATCTGTTTTATGTTAATTACTTTAGTTTATTGCTTTCTAACTTCTAGTGTTAATTACTTAGTTTGGTAGCTTTAGATTTTTTTTTAGCTTTAGAGTATTCTTAGCTTTTTTTCTAGAAGTTTGACGTCGGGTTTTCTACCAGTAAAGAAATTCATAGAAACGGTTGCGTTGTAGATATAGTTTCTAAACCGGCAAAAATCCCTTCGTACAAACGTGTTGGGTGTCATAAGTAACAGACCCCTTTAAAAATTGTTAACCGAGTATTCAAACCTCGGGTCGTCTTCTCAAGGAACTGCGAGGAAGTATGTTCTTATTATTGGCTATAAAGGTTATAATCGGGGTTTAGAAGGTGAGAAGCAAGTAATTTAAATGACGAGTGAATTAAATGGCAATTAAGAATAAATAATAACTGTAAAGCAACTTTTAGCAAGGTAGAGAAAATTAGAGGTCCAACTTAGTTTTCTCTCTCAACAATAATGAAAGTTGAATCTAAACTCCACTTGGTCAACCTTCACCAGGGTAAAGGAAAGTCAAGGGACTAACTAAATTGACTTTCGAATCCTAATTATTTCCTCAAAAAAGGTTGGGATTATTTAAGTTCAGCTCAATTAGCAAGATAACGATTATCAATTATGTTGAGTTTAATAACTGTTGAGTTACTAAATTCTTAACCAGAACCAAAAGGGGAAAAGTAAAATTGCTGGAATGATAAAGATGTCCTTAGATGGGAAGCAATGGTAACTTAAATCAAGAGAACAATCATAAACTGAAAATACCTCAATTATCATTAATTCAAATAACAGTCTGTAACATGGGAGAATTCCTAAATCAAATTATAATAATCAATTCAAATGTTGGAATAAATAAATAGAAGTAATACTAAAAGAACATTAAACATGGGATCCAGAGTTACTCTTAAAACAAGAAGAAATCCTAAATCCTAAAAGAGAGAGAAGATCTCTCTCTCAATTAAATCTAAATCATTGAAAGGTAAAAATATGTGAGCTCTCTTTTGAATGGAAGCATTCCCACACTTTATAACCTCTGGTCTATGCTGTCTGTACTTGGATCTGAGCCAAAAAGGGCTTCAGAATTTGCTGGGGGCGTATTCTGTAATTTCTTGTGCGTGGCCTCTGTCATGCGTCTGCGTGGGTCATGCGGTCGCGTTATTCGGAGCTTTTTCTTGCCACGCGGTCGCGTCAGTCATGCGACCGCGTCATATGCGTTCTACTTAAGGTGCGCGGTCGCGTCAGTCATGCGGCCGCGTCGCTGCTGATTCGTGCTTGGCACGCGATCGCGTCATCCATGCGATCGCGTGGATACCAGTTTCTTTAAAGCTCCGTTTTGCTTTCTCCTTCCATTTTAGTATGTTTCCTTTTTCATCCTTTAAGTCATTCTGCCTTAGAAAATCTGAAACTACTCAACACACTAATCACGGCATCGAATGAAAATAAAGGTAATTAAATTAATTAATTTTAAAGCTTAGGAAACATGTTTTTACATATATCACATAATAAGGAAAGGATTGTAAAACCATTAAAATAATTAATTTTTAAAACTTAGGAAACATGTTTTTCACAACATGACATAATAAGGAAGGGAAAGTAAAATCATGCAATTAATGTGAATAAGTAGGTGAAGAGTTGAATAAATCACTCTAATTAAGCACAAAAGAACTCATGAAATATGGGTTTATCAACCTCCCCACACTTAAACACTAGCATGTCCTCATGCTAAATCCAAGGTAAATAATTAAGGTTAAAGTGATGGAATGTTATGAAATGCAACCTATGCTAAATGCATCTACCTAATGGGTCATGCAATTCTAATCCATCTACTCATATATAAAGCTTACATGTAGCTAAGTTAATTCATATTCTCAAGGAGTTATGTACATATATATAGCTAACCCTTAAATAATAAAGCATTTTAGCAAATGAGATGGGAAAGAAAACATTGTACAAACTTGCAAAACAATTAGTAAATATAAACACAAATATATGTTGATGAGTTATAGAACCCTTACTGGATTTTTTGTTTACTCTCTAGTCACTCAGTGTTTATTGGGTTTATTCACTCTATTTTTCTTTTTATTCTTACTTTCTATAACTTTATTTTTCATCTAACCAATCAATAATTATAGAATATAGTCATACCAAAAAGTCATGAGGTCTTAATTAAGGTTGTAATGGGGCCAAGGTAAAGGTAAGGATTTATGTATATGGTTAAGTGAGCTAATAAGCGAATCTTTAATTAGACTAAGATCTCACCTAACATACATATTTAGTAAAATAAAATCTCTTTACCTATTTTCCCATATTTCCCACTTATTGTTGCATGCTCATGTTTCACTTTTTATTTTGATCTCATGTGCATTGTTTTTATTTTGCATTTTGGGGAATTTCTTTTTGCATTCCCTTTTATTAAATACTGAAAAAATACTCTCCTTTTTTTTTGATGCACATGGTAATTGAATCACTTTGATTTTCTCATGAACATACCCTTTTGTTTCTATCACTCATGTTCCCAAAAGGTTTCCCACATTTTACTCTATTCATAAATTTTTTTTTATCTTAAGCTAACCAAGGATTCACTTGGGATTTTATTTTGTTTTTCTACTTAAGGCTAGTGTGGCTAAATAGAATAAAAGGGGATTTAAAGGCTCAAGGGGGGCTAACAAGGGTGATGTAAAAGGTAGGCTAATTTGGGGTGAGTGAGATAAAATCAAGTGATGGCCTCAATCATTCTCTTAGTATGTATCTATTCTATATTCTATAATTGGACATATGGATTAAAGCAAAGGAAAGAACATCAGAATAAAAAGAATGTAACACACAGAAATGAAATTATGGTTTGAATGCAACCATACAATTTAAGCTCAAGACTCACAGGCTGTGTGTTTTCTAACTCAGGCATCATATATCATTCATATATTGTATGCAGATTTAGTTAAAAATTCCCATTATTCTCTTGAAAAAAAATTATTTAGGGTAGCTTTTAAAGTTTTAATGTTCCTCCTTGATGAAATGTTGTCAACTAACATGTAATGCTATATATACAAGGTGTGGGTTGTTTTGATTCTGTTAAAGTTTCTAGTTTACTTCCTTTTTATATTTTTCTATTTAAACTATACTATCTTTATGCTAAAAAAAGGATAAACTATACTAATTAATCCACTAATAAATTTGAATTGCAAATTAAACTAAATGACTAAAATGAGCTAAATAACTAAAATATGAACAAAAAATGCAAAATGCAGAAAATAGAGTAAAATATACAAGTAGCAATGTATAAGTACTCAGAAAATAATAAAAGAAAAAGAGAAAAATATAGAAAAATATCCAAAATGAAAGAAAAAGTATGTAGTAGTTCACCAAAATAAACGCCAGAGATGGCGACCTCCCTACACTTAAAATGAAGCATCGTCCTCGATGCTCAATCAAGCCGGGTGTGAAGGAGTGTCATCACTGGTAGGGATGGTAGCTGGGGTCTCTGTGGTGGTGGTGGGCTGAGAGTCTGGCTGCTGTAGAGGGGAGACTGACTGGATCGGGATCTCCGAATCTGCAGCCTCAATCTGGGGCATAACCTCCTGATGCGGGGCAGTCTGCTCTGTGGCTGCCTGCTGATGAGTCTCCGCCTGGGAATGAGTCTCCTCCTCGTGCTCATCCTCCTCCTCCTCCTCTGATGGCTCTGAAGGGGTGTCGGGCTCGGAGGGGATGTCGGCGCCCTGTCTGATCATTAGCTTCAGATGGGAATATCGTCGCCTGCTGCGGCGCTCCAATCTCTCATACCGGCGCCTGTTACGGCACTCCATCTGATCAAGCTGGCGGAAAAGACGGTGCACGAGGAGATAAACTGGCTCAGAGGCGGGTGGAGGTGTAGTGGTGGCAGCAGGGGCAGCTGGGGCAGCTGTGGATGAAGAGGGTCCAGCAGACGGAGGGGCTGTCTCATCAGTAGCAGTGACAGGTGGTGGTCTGTAGCCCAAGGCAAGGAAGTTCCTGTTGTGCGGGATGATCTTCCTGCAGTCCGCTGCTGGTGGTCGCTCATCGGCATCCTCCCAAGGCTCATCAGCCTGACGGCCTAGCCGTGTAACCAGGTAAGGAAAGGGGAGGGTTCCTTAGATGTGGGCCCTGGCCATATAATGCCGGATAAAACGAGGCAGATAAATGTCCTTACCCTCCAGCACACACCAAAGGAGGGTGATCATGGTAGCCGGGATCTCCGTCTCGTGAGTACTCGGCATCACAAAATTACTCAAGATCTGATGCCATAGCCGAGCCTCATCATATAAGTACACTCTCTTGATCCCTCTAGGCATAGTGGTGTTCTGACCCATCTTCCAAGGAACAGCAGGGTCGAGAGCTATCCTTGCCTTCATAGCATCCCAGTCAAACTGCATCTGGCCCATGTTTTCCTCAGCCTGTGCAAAACCATTTGGCTGATCGGACTTGGCTGGGAGCTGGAGAATGGTCTCTATGGCCTCCTCAGTGACCAGAATTTGCTTTCCCCTCAGGTTCACTGCTTCTAGGGTAGTAAGGTAGTAGTTGCAATAGAATTCCCAGACCTAAGATGCATTGACCTCTGTCAGTGATCTCTCCAGAAAGAACCAGCCTCTTTGCTTGATTTGCTCTGTAGTGTATTGCTAGAGGGCTTCTGGAATCTTCAAGGTATGTTCCAGGTATAGATTTTTGGAGTTTGCAAAAGTCGGGTACTTCAGCTCACAATACCGGTTTGCAAATTTTATAGGATCAGTCGAAGGGAGCAGCTGGTCAGCTTTTTCCTGCTGTGTGAAATTCTTCTCCCGCCATGAGAAATCGTGCATGAGAGAAATGATGGATTGGGAGGAATCTCCTCTCTTACGCTTGACAGTAGCCTTGCCTTTACCTTTCCTCTGTGAGGCAGACATCCTGAAAAATAGAAAACCAGGAATGGATAAAAAAAATAGGAAAGAAAATAGGCAATTTAAACAAAGGAAACTCAAAGCGGTAAGGGAGAAACAGAATAAGGAAAATGAGTATATGAAATGTGATTGAATTTATGTTAAATGAAAAAAAATAAGCAATATGCCATGCTTAGAAAGTTAGAGGAAAGTGAAAATAATCAGAAAAGAGATCAAAAGGGTTAGTATGGTTAGGATTTGAAAAAGAAATTAGTAAATTAAAATTAGTGAGTTAGGAAGGTAAGTGGCATAGAAAAATTCCATATAACAAGGATTCACAGGTAAGAATAGAAGTACTCATAATTGAATAAAGAAAACACGGTGATGCTGATTCGAATAGAAATAAAGAAATCAGAAATTGGAATCAGTGAATCACAAATGCATGTTATGAACCAGGAAAGCAAAAGAGGATAAGAAAGTGGCCCTTAGCATTCATGAAATGGTTTGGGGGAGGTAGAGTAAAACAGAGTTGCCAAACCAAAAAAAGAATGAAAACAATTTTCAAAACAAAAAAAAATTTGGGCAGCATTCCGGCTAAAATT
>NC_029789.2:65638244-65642017 GCF_000816755.2 Arachis ipaensis | reverse complement strand
GCGTACGGGGTGGCGGCGGCGTCTGGGTGGCCGGCAGTGGCGGCTGGGTGGTGGTTGGAGGGAGAGGGAGCAGAGAGGGAGAAGAGGGTTGGGGGTGGGAGGGGGCTCGCGACTGATAGGGTTCGCGGGCTGGGGGGTTATATTTTCGAATCCATGCGGCCGCGTGGGGCACGCGGTCGCGTGGTTGGGACGAGAATGCTAGTGACGCGATCGCGTGGGGTGCGGGATCGCATGAGAGGGGGGAAAGAAGGGTGACGCGATCGCATGGGTCGCGCGATCGCGTCGCTGGAAGTTGTGCTAAACGCACGACTCCAGCGCCGTTTTAGCGCAACTCTCTGTCTCCTTTTAGAGTGATGTGCAATCCATGCGACGTGATCGCGTCGCTCACGCGGTCGCGTGGGATTGGTATTGGGTAAGTGACGCGATCGCATGGGGCATGCGATCGCGTGGACTAATTTGTGCGAAACCCACAAGGGCCGCACGATTCCAGCCCAACTTTCTATTCGTTGGATCCTTACGCCGATATATGTATCACGCGGCCGCGTGGGTCACGCGGTCGCATGGGTGGTGTTTTTCGCGATATGACGCGATCGCATGGGGCATGCGGTCGCGTCGTGCAACCCTTTTTTTTTTAACTGAAAAATGCAGGATGCAGTGATGGACATGAATGCTATGCATGATTCCAGGTTTAATAAATTAAAATAAAAAAGGAAAAATGAAAGCAATTAACAAGAAATAAGTTGAAAAAGAGGCGACCATACCATGGTGGGTTGTCTCCCACCTAGCACTTTTAGTTCAAGTCCTTAAGTTGGACATTGGAGGAGTATCCTGTTATGGTGGTTTATGTTTAAATTCGTCCAAAAATTTCCACCAGTGCTTTGAATGCCAATAGCCTCCGGGGTCCCAAACTAGGCATGTAAAGCTTCTGAGCAGCTTCAAACAAATTTTTAGGCTCCTGGGGTAACAAATGTCAGAATAAACCTCAGGATTCCAAGCCTTGCGTTTAAATCCGCCTCCGTCTTGGTCTTCATGTCTCCATCCGGGTGGCTTAAAAAGTAGAATCTCATCGTGGTGACCAAACGTTCTCTGTGATCCATGCAATTGAGCATGATACTAATCCGTGTACTTCGAGGTGAAGCGTGGAACCTTATTGAACGTGGTGCACCAGCTCTGAATACGAGCCATTTCCCTCTTACTCTTAAAGCCGCAGAGAGCTCTAAGCTGGCCATCTGTTTCAAGCAAACCATATTCAAGTGAATAAGTAAAATTATAAGTTAAGGATTGTACCCACTTGAAGCTTGTATTGGGTGGTAATGGCCTTGGGATAGGTGTTTTTGGTGGTTCTGCAAGTTCCGTTTCCTTGTGTTCTTCTGTGAATTCTTCCACTTCCTTGCAAAGATCTTCAATTATATCTGTATCATGGTCAAAGTCTTCTATGTCTTCCTCATCACTCGAGTCATAGATTGGAGGTTGAGAGAAATCTACCTCCGCATCATTTTCAAATTCACTTGGGGAAGATTCTTCGATCTCAGAGAATTCACTTGCGGACGCAAGTTCATCACTAGGAGAACTAGACTTGTGACGATCATCATCAAGGAAATTTGCTTCATGGATTATTCCGTCTGATTCTTCATAAACGACTTGCCTTGGAGATTGTACGGTGATGAGCGGATAATTTATACGCTTTTTGGCATTGTTTTTAGTATGTTTTTAGTAGGATCTAGTTACTTTTAGGGATGTTTTCATTAGTTTTTATGTTAAATTCACATTTCTGGACTTTACTATGAGTTTGTGTGTTTTTCTGTGATTTCAGGTATTTTCTGGCTGAAATTGAGGGACTTGAGTAAAAATCAGATTCAGAGGTTGAAGAAGGACTGCTGATGCTGTTGGATTGTGAACTCCCTGCACTCAAAATGGATTTTCTGGAGCTACAGAACTCAAATTGGCGCGCTTCCAATTGCGTTGGAAAGTAGACATCCAGGGCTTTCCAGAAATATATAATAGTCTATACTTTGCCCAAGTTTAGACGATGCAAACTGGCGCTCAACGCCAGCTCTCTGCCCAATTCTGGCGTCCAGCGCCAGAAACAAGCTGCAAAGTGGAGTTCAACGCCCAAACTGGCACAAAAGCTGGCGCTCAACTCCAGAAAGAGCCTCTGCACGTGTAACATTCAAGCTCAGCCCAAGCACACAGCAAGTGGGCCCCGGAAGTGGATTTATGCATCAATTACTTACTTCTGTAAACCCTAGTAGCTAGTTTATTATAAATAGGACTTTTTACTATTGTATTAGACATCCAGAGTTTTATCTTTTGATCATCTTTGGACGCTTGGTTCTTAGATCAGAGGGGCTGGCCATTCGGCCATGCCTGGACCTTTCACTTATGTATTTTCAACGGTAGAGTTTCTGCACTCCATAGATTAAGGTGTGGAGCTCTGCTGTTCCTCAAAGATTAATGCAAAGTACAACTATTTTCTATTCAATTCACCTTATTTCGCTTCTAAGATATTCATTCGCACTTCAACCTGAATGTGATGAACGTGACAATCATCACCATTCCCTATGAACGCGTGCCTGACAACCACTTCCGTTCTGCATTAGATTGAATGAGTATCTCTTAGATCTCTTAATCAGAGTCTTCGTGGTATAAGCTAGATTGATGGCGGCATTCATGAGAGTCCGGAAAGTCTAAACCTTGTCCGTGGTATTCCGAGTAGGACTCTAGGATTGAATGACTGTGACGAACTCAAAACTCGCAAGTGCTGGGCGTAGTGACAGACGCAAAAGGATAGTAAATTCTATTCCAGTATGATCGAGAACCTCCAAGATGATTAGCCATGCAGTGACAGTGCATCGGACCATTTTCACAGAGAGGAATATGATGCAACCAACGACAAGGGTGATGCCTCCAGACGATTAGCCGTGCTGTGACAGAGCATTTGGACCATTTTCCCGAGAGGATTGAAAGTAACCATTGGCACCGGTAACATCCTTACAAAAAGCCAGCCATAGAAAGGAGTAAGACTGATTGGATGAAGACAGCAGGAAAGCAGACGTTCAGAGGAACGATTGCATCTCCATACGCTTATTTGAAATTCTCACCAATGATTTACATAAGTATTTCTATCCTTCTTTTATTACTTATTTTCGAAAACCCTATTACTATTTTATATCTGCCTGACTGAGATTTACAAGGTGACCATAGCTTGCTTCATACCAACAATCTCCGTGGGATTCGACCCTTACTCACGTAAGGTATTACATGGACGACCCAGTGCACTTGCTGGTTAGTTATGCGAAGTTGTGAAGATATGTTTAGACCATGGTTCTATGCATCTGTTTTTGGTGCCATCGCCAAGGAATCAATTTCGAACAATAATTCACAACCTGAGTAACAATTTCGCATACCAAGTTTTTGGCGCCGTTGCCGGGGATTGTTCGAGTTTGGACAACTGACGGTTCATCCTGTTGCTCAGATTAGGTAATTTTCTTTTTGTTTTCTTTTAAAAAATTTCTCCTTTGTTTTCGACAAAAAAAAATTTAAAATAAATGTTTTCAAAAATATATTTTTCTTCAGAATTTTTAAAAATGAATTCTAGTGTTTCATGATGATTTGTTAATTCCTGGCTGGCTGTAAGCCATGTCTAATTTTTTGGACTGGGGTTTCAACTTACCATCACAAATGAAGAGATTCTCACACACTTAGTTGCTCTATACATGAAAAGTATCAATACATACTAAAGCTTGGCTGGCTATTAAGCCATGCCTAACCCT
>NC_029789.2:65629147-65638105 GCF_000816755.2 Arachis ipaensis | reverse complement strand
AGTCAGATTTAAAGTTTGGTGTCAATTGCATATTCATCTTGCATTTTTCGAAAATTCATGCATTCATAGTGTTCTTCATGATCTTCAAGTTGTTCTTGGTAAGTCTTCTTGTTTGATCTTGATGTTTTCTTGTTTTGTGTTGTATGGTGTTTTTCATATGCATTCTTGCATCCATAGAGTCTAAGCATCAAAGATTTCTAAGTTTGGTGTCTTGCATGTTTTCTTTGCATATAAAAATTTTCAAAAATAAGTTTTTGGTGTTCATCTTGACATTCAAAGTGTTCTTGGTGTTCATCTTGACATTCATAGCATTCTTGCATGCATTCATTGTTTTGATCTAAAATTTTCATGCATTGAGCATTTTTAGTGTTTTTCTCTCTCATCATAAAAATTCAAAAAAAAAATAAAAAAAAATATCTTTCCCTTTTTCACTCATAAATTTTGAAAATTTGAGTTGACTATTTCAAAAATTTTTAAAATCTAGTTGTTTTTATGAGTCAAATCAAATTTTCAATTTAAAATTCCTATCTTTTTCAACATCTTTTTCAAAAATCAAATCTTTTTCATTTTTCTTAGTTATTTTCGAAAATTATAAAAATCTTTTTCAAAAATCTTTTTCTTAATTTTATATCATAATTTTTGAAAATAACATCATCAATTTATGTTTTGATTCAAAAATTTCAAGTTTGTTACTTAATTGTTAAGAAAGATTCAAACTTTAAGTTCTAGAATCATATCTTATGATTTCTTGTGAATCAAGTCATTAATTGTGATTTTAAAAATCTAATCTTTTTCAAAAATAATTTCAATCATATCTTTTCAAAAATATCTTCTTATTTTATCTTTTTCAAAAATTTGATTTCAAAATATCTTTTCTAACTTCCTAACTTCTTATCTTTTCAAAATTTGTTTCAACTAACTAACTAACTTTTTGTTTGTTTCTTATCTTTTTCAAAACTACCTAACTAACTCTCTCTCTCTTCGAAAATATCTCCCTTCTTTTTCAAAAATTCTTTTTAATTAACTAATTATTTTAATTTTTTATTTTAATTTTCGAAAGAAAAAAAAATAAACTACTAACCTTTTTCAAAAACTATTTTCGAAAATCACTAACTCTTTTTCAAAAGTTATTTTCGAAATTTACTTCCCCCTCTCATCTTATTCTATTTATTTATTCATCTATTAACATCTCCTCACCTCACATCTCTGCTCTCCTCACCCTCGTGTTTCTTTCTTTACATTACATTCTTTGTCCCCTTCCTTTCTTCCACTCACACAGGGACTTCTATACTGTGGTATAAAAGATCCCTATTATTATTGTTATTTTTTCTGTGCCCTCTTCTTTGTCATATGAGCAGGAGCAAGGACAAGAATATTCTTGTTGAAGCAGATCCAGAACCTGAAAAGGACTCTGAAGAGGAAACTAAGAGAAGCTAAATTACAACAATCCAGAGATAACCTTTCAGAAATTAATAATGCAAGGAGAATGCTTGGTGACTTTACTGCAAGAAGCTCACGAACTCATTGACATGGTTGCTAATAACCAGTTTATGTACACTTCTGAGAGGAATCCTGTGAGTAATGGGACTCCTATGAAGAAGGGAGTTCTTGAAATTGATACTCTGAATGCCATATTAGCTCAAAATAAAATATTGACTCAACAAAGTCAATATAATTTCTCAGAGTCTGAATGGAATGCAAGCTGCATCCAACAGTACTCAAGAGGCATCTTCTGAGGAAGAAGCTTATGATCCTGAGAACCCTACAATAGCAGAGTTAAAATACATGGGTGAACCATATGGAAACACCTACAATCCATCATGGAGAAATCACCTAAATCTCTCATGGAAGGATCAAAAGCCTCAACAAGGCTTTAATAATGGTGGAAGAAACAGGTTTAGCAATAGCAAGCCTTTTCCATCATCCACTCAGCAACAGACAGAGAATTCTAAGCAGAATCCATCTAGCTTAGCAAATTTAGTCTCTAATCTATCTAAGGCCACTGTGAGTTTCATGAATGAAACAAGGTCTTCCATTAGAAATTTGGAAGCACAAGTGGATCAGCTGAGTAAAAGGATCACTGAAATCCCTCCTAGTACTCTCCGAAGTAATACAGAAGAGAATCCAAAAGGAGAGTGCAAGGCCATTAAATTACTTACCATGGCCGAACCCACAAGAGAGGAGAAGGACGTGAATCCCAAGGAGGAAGACCTCCTGGGACGTCCAGTGATCAATAAGGAGCTTCCCTCTGAGGAACCTAAGGAATCTGAGACTCATCTAGAGACCATAGAGATTCCATTGAACCTCCTTATGCCATTCATGAGCTCTGATGAGTATTCCTCTTCTGAAGAGAATTAGGATGTTACTGAAGAGCAAGCTGCCAAGTTCCTTGGTGCAATCATGAAGCTAAATGCCAAATTATATGGTAATGAAACTTGGGAAGATGAACCTCCCTTGTTCACCAATGAACTAAGTGATCTGGATCAACTAACATTGCCTCAGAAGAGACAGGATCCTGGAAACTTTATAATACCTTGTACCATAGGCACCATGATCTTTAAGGCTCTGTGTGACCTTGGTTCAGGAATAAACCTCATGCCCCAAGTTGTTGTTTAAGAATGTTAAATATGTTGGCTCTTGAAAGAATGATGACAAGGAGACATGTTATTTGATAATCTGAAAACTCATAAAAATGATTCTTGAAGTAAGAAAAAGCAGCAAAGAACAAAGCTTGTAGAAAAAAAAAAAGAGAAGAAGAAAAAAATATAAGCGAAAAAAAATAGAAAGAAAAAGCAAGCAGAAAAAGCCAAAAGCTCTGCACTACATAGATTAAGGTGTGGAGCTCTGTTGTTCCTCAAAGATTGATGCAAAGTACTACTGTTTTCTATTCAATTCAACTTATTCTGCTTCTAAGATATTCATTCGCACTTCAATATGAATGTGATGAACGTGACAATCATCATCATTCCCTATGAACGCGTGCCTGACAACCACTTCCGTTCTACATTAGATTGAATGAGTATCTCTTAGATCTCTTAATCAGAGTCTTCGTGGTATAAGCTAGATTGATGGCGGCATTCATGAGAGTCCGGAAAGTCTAAACCTTGTCCGTGGTATTCCGAGTAGGACTCTGGGATTGAATGACTGTGATGAACTCAAAACTCGTGAGTGCTGGGCGTAGTGACAGATGCAAAAGGATAGTAAATTCTATTCCAGTATGATCGAGAACCTCCAAGATGATTAGCCATGCAGTGACAGCGCATCGGACCATTTTCACAGAGGGGAATAGGATGCAACCAACGACAAGGGTGATGCCTCTAGACGATTAGCTGTGCTGTGACAGAGCATTTGGACCATTTTCCCGAGAGGATTGAAAGTAACCATTGGCACCGATGACATCCTTACAAACAGCCAGCCATAGAAAGGAGTAAGACGGATTGGATGAAGACAGCAGGAAAGCACAGGTTCAGAGGAACAAATGCATCTCTATACGCTTATCTGAAATTATAACCAATGAATTACATAAGTATTTCTATCCTTATGTTCTATCTATTTATTATTTATGTTCGAAAACTCCATAACTATTTTATATCCGCCTGACTGAGACTTACAAGGTGACCATAGCTTAACTCTCTCTCTCTAATTTTCGAAAATATCTCCCCTCTTTTTCAAAAATTCTTTTTAATTAACTAATTATTTTAATTTTTTATTTTAATTTTTGAAAGAAAAAAAATAAACTACTAACCTTTTTCAAAAACTATTTTCGAAAATCACTAACTCTTTTTTAAAAGTTATTTTCAAAATTCACTTCCCCCTCTCATCTTATTCTATTTATTTATTCATCTATTAACATCTCCTCACTTCACATCTCTGCTCTCCTCACCCTCGTGTTTCTTTCTTTACATTACATTCTTTGTCCCCTTCCTTTCTTCCACTCACACAGGGACTTCTATACTGTGGTATAAAGGATCCCTATTATTATTGTTATTTTTTCTATGCCCTCTTCTTTGTCATATGAGCAGGAGCAAGGACAAGAATATTCTTGTTGAAGCAGATCCAGAACCTGAAAGGACTCTGAAGAGGAAACTAAGAGAAGCTAAATTACAACAATCCAGAGATAACCTTTCAGAAATTTTCGAACAAGAAGAGGAGATGGCAGCCGAAAATAATAATAATGCAAGGAGGATGCTTGGTGACTTTACTGCACCTAATTCCAATTTACATGGAAGAAGCATCTCCATTCCTGCCAGTGAAAACTTGAGACTGAGCGGTTAAAGTCAAGACCCAAAGCAAAAAGAGAGTGTGCTTAAGAACCCTGGCTACCTCTAATTGGGGACTTTAGCAAAGTTGAGTTACAATCTGAAAAGGTTCACCCAATTGTGTGTCTGTGGCATTTATGTATCCGGTGGTATTACTGGAAAACAAAGTGCTTAGGGCCATGGCCAAGACTCATAAAATAGCTGTGTTCAAGAATCATCATACTGAACTAGGAGAATCAATAACACTATCTGAAATCTGAGTTCTTATAGATGCCAATCATTCTGAACCTCAATGGATAAAGTGAGATGCCAAAACTATTCAAGAGGCAAAAAGCTACAAGTCCCGCTCTTCTGATTGAAGCTATGTTTCATTGATAGTTTGGAATTTATAGTATATTCTCTTCTTTTTATCCTATTTGATTTTCAGTTGCTTGGGGACAAGCAACAATTTAAGTTTGGTGTTGTGATGAGCGGATAATTTATACGCTTTTTGGCATTGTTTTTAGTATGTTTTTAGTAGGATCTAGTTACTTTTTGGGATGTTTTCATTAGTTTTTATGTTAAATTCACATTTCTGGACTTTACTGTGAGTTTGTGTGTTTTTCTGTGATTTCAGGTATTTTCTGGCTGAAATTGAGGGACTTGAGCAAAAATTAGATACAGAGGTTGAAGCAGGACTGCTGATGCTGTTGGATTCTGACCTCCCTACACTCAAAATGGATTTTCTGGGGCTACAGAACTCAAAATGGCGTGCTTCCAATTGCGTTGGAAAGTAGACATTCAGGGATTTCGAGCAATATATAATAGTCCATACTTTGCTCAAGTTTAGACGACATAAACTGGCGTTCAACGCCAGCTCTCTGCCCAATTCTGGCGTCCAGCGCCAGAAACAAGCTGCAAAGTGGAGTTCAACGCCCAAACTAGCACAAAAGCTGGCGTTCAACTCCAGAAAGAGCCTCTGCACGTGTAACATTCAAGCTCAGCCCAAGCACACACCAAGTGGGCCCCAAAAGTGGATTTATGCATCAATTACTTACTTCTGTAAACCCTAGTAGCTAGTTTATTATAAATAGGACTTTTTACTATTGTATTAGACATCTTTGGATTATCATTTGATCTATTGATCACGTTTTGAGGGCTGGCCTGACAACCACTTCCGTTCTACATTAGATTGAATGAGTATCTCTTAGATCTCTTAATCAGAGTCTTCGTGGTATAAGCTAGATTGATGGCGACATTCATGAGAGTCCGGAAAGTCTAAACCTTGTCCGTGGTATTTCGAGTAGGACTCTGGGATTGAATGACTGTGACGAACTCAAAACTCGTGAGTGCTGGGCGTAGTGACACACGCAAAAGGATAGTAAATTCTATTCCAGTATGATCGAGAACCTCCAAGATGATTAGCCATGCAGTGACAGCGAATCGGACCATTTTCACAGAGAGGAATAGGATGCAACCAACGACAAGGGTGATGCCTCCAGACGATTAGCCATGCTGTGACAGAGCATTTGGACCATTTTCCCGAGAGGATTGAAAGTAACCATTGGCACCGATAACATCCTTACAAAAAGACAGCCATAGAAAGGAGTAAGACTGATTGGATGAAGACAGCTGGAAAGTAGAGGTTCAGAGGAACGATTGCATCTCCATACGCTTATTTGAAATTCTCACCAATGATTTACATAAGTATTTATATCCTTCTTTTATTACTTATTTTCGAAAACCCCATTACTATTTTATATCTGCCTGACAGAGATTTACAAGGTGACCATAGCTTGCTTCATACCAACAATCTCCGTGGGATTCGACCCTTACTCACGTAAGGTATTACTTGGACGACCCAGTGCACTTGCTGGTTAGTTATACGAAGTTGTGAAGATATGTTTAGACCATGGTTCTGTGCATCTGTTTTTGGTGCCATCGCCAGGGAATCAATTTCGAACAATAATTCACAACCTGAGTAACAATTTCGCATACCATACGGTATCCTCCTTAGCATTAACTGTGGCATCTTGGACGGACTTTTCCTCAATTCTGGCTTCCCAAGGAAGTTCAACATCGCCTAGATCTTCAACCAACTCTTCTTCTTGAACAATGACAGCTTCTTCCACTTGTTCTAGTATGAATTCATTCTCTGTCTTGTCCACTGGAGTCTCTAATATTTCTTTCATGCTACGCTCTTCATCGGGCTGTCCACATGGAGCTGTGGTTGATCCTTGTATACTTGAGCGCCTAGTGGCCCATTGAATTAGTGCTTTCTCCAGTTGTTGAATGGTTGTTTGAAATTTAATTACTGTTTCCTTTAGGCCATCCTTTGCTTCGCAGTTTGCCAGACTTGGACATGATACAGAGGAAAGTAGTGATGATTGGGAACGATTAGATTGGTATTGGGGTAAGGAAGGATCATATGATGGCGAATGGTGAAGAAAAGCTTGTGAGTATGGTGGTTCGAGGTTATGTTGAAAGGATGGTTCATATGCACGGTAGAATGGTCTCTGTCCAGGATATCTCGGAGGGTGTTGCTGCCAAAAGGGTTGATTAGATCCTCTTGGTTCCATCCATCCTTGATTGGTCTGACCTTGATGCACATTCCTGCGGTAACTTCTATTTCCTTTAATAATATTAGAACCAAACTCAAAGCAAGAGGGGTGAGAGTTCATAGTAGCAAATAAAGATAAAAAAGGAAAAACAAAAGTAAATAAACAAGCAAAAGAAAAATATTTACAATAACCAATAATAAGGCACACGTTAGCAGTTCCCGGCAATGGCGCCATTTTGACGTCGGGTTTCCTACCAGTAAAGAAATTCATAGAAACGGTTGCGTTGTAGATATAGTTTCTAAACCGGCAAAAATCCCTTCGTACAAATGTGTTGGGTGTCACAAGTAACAAACCCCTTTAAAAATTGTTAACCGAGTATTCAAACCTCGGGTTGTCTTTTCAAGGAACTGCGAGGAAGTATGTTCTTATTATTGGCTATAAAGGTTATAATCGGGGTTTAGAAGGTGAGAAGCAAGTAACTTAAATGACGAGTGAATTAAATGGCAATTAAGAATAAATAATAACTGTAAAGCAACTTTTAGCAAGGTAGAGAAAATTAGAGGTCCAACTTAGTTATCTCTCTCAACAATAATGAAAGTTGAATCTAAACTCCACTTGGTCAACCTTCACCAGGGTAAAGGAAAGTCAAGGGACTAATTAAATTGACTTTCAAATCCTAATTATTTCCTCAGAAAATGTTGGGATTATTTAAGTTCAGCTCAATTAGCAAGATAACGATTATCAATTATGTTGAGTTTAATAACTGTTGAGTTACTAAATTCTTAACCAGAACCAAAAGGGGAAAAGTAAAATTGCTGGAATGATAAAGAGGTCCTTAGATGGGAAGCAATGGTAACTTAAATCAAGAGAACAATCATAAACTGAAAATACCTCAATTATCATTAATTCAAATAATAGTCTGTAACATGGGAGAATTCATAAATCAAATTATAATAATCAATTCAAATGTTGGAATAAATAAATAGAAGTAATACTAAAAGAACATTAAACCTTGGATCCAGAGTTATGATGGTATTTTTGTGGAAAACCGAATTTCCCAAAACACCAAAAACTCACCGGCAAGTGTACCGGGTCGTATCAAGTAGTAAAACTCACTTAGAGTGAGGTCGATCCCACAGGGATTGATGGATCAAGCAACTTTAGTGGGTGATTAGTTTAGTCAAGCTAACATTGAGTGATTTGAGTGACAGTTGAAACAACAGAAAGTAAATGACAAGAGGAATTAAAGTGCAGAAAGTAAATGTGCTAAATCTTAAAGTGCAAGTAATGTAAATTGCAGAAACTTAGATTGCAAGAAATGTAAATTGCACGAAATATAAAGGGGAGTGGGTGCTGGAAATTAAAGAAAGCAATAGATCAAGCAACTAGAAATTTAAAGTGCAGGAAATATAAAAGGAACTGGGTGCTGGGAGCAATGTAAACAGAGAAGTAAAATTGCAGTGAATAAGAACTTAGAGCAATTACAGGAAATGTAAATTGGAAGCAATACAACAGAAAGTAAAAATGCTTGAAAGATTTTAAAAACAGAAAAGCAGTGCTTAAGTTGCAGCAATTTAAAAGTGGTTGAAAATCTCAGGAGTGGAAGAGACTAGATAACAAGTCTAGATCTCAAATCCTTCCTTGATCCAACAAGAACAATTGCAAAATGAAAATGGAAGAGTAAATTGCAGAAGAAGAATAAGAGAAGTTGCAGATGGAGAATGAAAACAGAATTCCTTCCAATCTCAATCCAAAATTACAAAACAGAAAAGAAAACTAAGAGAGAAAGCAAAATGAAAACTAAAGAGTGCACAACTTCCTATTGGAGCTAGCCTCCTTTCTAATGGAGCTCCCCTAATGAGATGGAATTGATGCCTTTATATAGGCTTTACAAAGTAAAAAATAAAGTTGAAATGAAAAACAAATTAAATGAAAATCCTAATTCTAGCTTGTTCTTGTGCCTTTGAGTGATGATGTGGGCTTTGCTTGCTTTGGATTTGAAGAGAAATGGGTTTGGTTGGCCTCAATTCAATTTGGTGAAGAATTGAATTTAATTGGAATTTTGGTTGAATTTTGGCCCAATATTGCACCTCCCAGGGACGGCTCAGTTGGAAAACCAAACTGAGCACCCCAATGTTGCTGTCCGTGTCAACTTGTGC
>NC_029789.2:65612952-65618308 GCF_000816755.2 Arachis ipaensis | reverse complement strand
TCTCCCTTTACAATTCATGCAATTTAGCTTCTGTCAATTATAAACCACTCAACCAATACTTGATTCGCTTGACTAAATCAACCACTAAACTAAAACTGTTCAATCCTTCAATCCCTGTGAGATCGACTGATGGTATTTTTGTGAAAAACTGAATTTTCCAAAACACCAAAAACTAACCGGCAAGTGTACCGGGTCGTATCAAGTAGTAAAACTCACTTAGAGTGAGGTCGATCCCACAGGGATTGATGGATCAAGCAACTTTAGTGGGTGATTAGTTTAGTCAAGCTAACATTGAGTGATTTGAGTGACAGTTGAAACAACAGAAAGTAAATGACAAGAGGAATTAAAGTGCAGAAAGTAAATGTGCTAAATCTTAAAGTGCAAGTAATGTAAATTGCAGAAACTTAGATTGCAAGAAATGTAAATTGCACGAAATATAAAGGGGAGTGGGTGCTGGAAATTAAAGAAAGCAATAGATCAAGCAACTAGAAATTTAAAGTGCAGGAAATATAAAAGGAACTGGGTGCTGGGAGCAATGTAAACAGAGAAGTAAAATTGCAGTGAATAAGAACTTAGAGCAATTGCAGGAAATGTAAATTGGAAGCAATACAATCAGAAAGTAAAAATGCTTGAAATATTTTAAAAACAGAAAAGCAGTGCTTAAGTTGCAGCAATTTAAAAGTGGTTGAAAATCTCAGGAGTGGAAGAGACTGGATAACAAGTCTAGATCTCAAATCCTTCCTTGATCCAACAAGAACAATTGCAAAATGAAAATGGAAGAGTAAATTGCAGAAGAAGAATAAGAGAAGTTGCAGATGGAGAATGAAAACAGAATTCCTTCCAATCTCAATCCAAAATTACAAAACAGAAAAGAAAACTAAGAGAGAAAGCAAAATGAAAACTAAAGAGTGCACAACTTCCTATTGGAGCTAGCCTCCTTTCTAATGGAGCTCCCCTAATGAGATGGAATTGATGCCTTTATATAGGCTTTACAAAGTAAAAAATGAAATTGAAATGAAAAACAAATTAAATGAAAATCCTAATTCTAGCTTGTTCTTGTGCCTTTGAGTGATGATGTGGGCTTTGCTTGCTTTGGATATGAGGAGAAATGGGTTTGGTTGGCCTTGATTCAATTTGGAGAAGAATTGAATTTAAATGGAATTTTTATTCAATTTTTGGTCCATGGGTGTTGCTCCCAGGGGAAAGCTCAGTTGGAAAACCCAACTTAGCTTTCAAGTTGTGCTATCCGTGTCATTTGATGCACGTCCAGCCTTGGTTGTGTGCCAAAATTGTGCGCCAAAGTTCCTTGGTGCCTTGGGTCCGTGTCAATTTGTGGGGGAGAAGGGGGGGAGATAGTGCTAAGTTGGAAAAACCAACTGAGCTTTCCTTTGTGGTGCCTTGCTTTCGGCCTCAAGGTCTTAGGTTCAACACTTGGTGGAAGCACTTTTGTGAGCTTTTTTTCTTGTATTTTCATGAGTGGGAGCCCGATAAAGCTCAGTTGAGAAAGTGAACTGAGCTTTATTTTGCTTTCCTTGTTTTCCTTGTGTCTCCCCCTTCGAGCCTTGGTGGAAGCATTGGCTGATTTTTTTGCTTCTTTTTTGCCCTTAAAGATGCATTTCACTCGTGCCTCAATTTCGTGCCAAATATGAACTATGATACATCGTTGGAAAGCTCTGAATGTCAGCTTTCCAACGCAATTGGAAGCACATCAATTGGACGTCTGTAGCTCAAGTTATTGCCCTTTGAAGGAGGCATGGTCATGCTGTAAACGCCCACTTTTAACTTAGCGAAATTTCTTGCCTCCAAGCACATTTTTCTTAATCATTAATTTCTTGTATGAAAAAGCATAGAAAAACATGACATGTTGACATGTCATCACAACACCAAACTTAAACCTTGCTTGTCCCCAAGAAAGAAAAGAATCATGCAATAAAGTGTGACAATTCAAGGTGAGAAGAGTAGCAAGTTAATGTTCATGGCAAGCTAGTTTTCTATGCATGCTACAATCACAAAAGAAATATAAATGATTGATGCTACTATCTAGCTCAATTTATGAAATCTTTTCCTTATAATTCTTCCTTGAAACAAGCTTTTGATTTTTCTTATTAGCTTCTCCTTTTAGGTGCTTTGCCCCATGAGTTAATAACAAAGCTACGATTCTAAATGCTTTGTTTTCAAGTATTACCACTTGATACATAAGCACCACAAGCATTTGAATTAGAGGACTTTATTAAGCTCATTTTTCTTTTCTATTCTTGACTCTCTAATCATTGATGCTCAGAACCTTGAGCTTTAAGGGAGTGCTTTTGCACTTGAGCCTAGCCTTGACTTCTAAGTGTTTTGTTTTCAAGCATTTGGCTTGATACATAAACACCACAAGTACTTAACAAATAAATTGCCATTGGTACTCAGAGCCTTCAGCTTTCTCATTCTTTCCCTTTTTCTTTTCTTGCTTTATTTTGTACTTGCTTCTTCAAGGTTTTCATGATTTTCAAAAGATTTCACAAAATGTCCTAGATGAAAACTTCAATTAAATAAAATCCAATGCAATTGAGCAACAATTAATCATACTAGCTTTCCAGTACTTGTATGCACATGCTAAAATCTTCTTTAATTCCTTGTTTGTTTAATGATCATGATGCTTTATTGCTTTTGAACTCACAAAACTCAAGTTGGTAATCATAATGACACAGCACCATGTTGCAAATTAAAAATCAACTATGCCTTTTCATACACACATGCACACAGAGAAGGTAAAGACAATCATGCAGTTCATAGTGCTTGAAACAAATGAGAGGAAAAGGAACTTTACAACCTTGTAGTCCATCTTCTCTATTGTTGTCATTTTCCTCTTATTCTTCCCTTTCCCTTGCCAAACTCAGAATGCTTGCTCATCCTCAAGCAACAATTAGAACAATGGCTATGGGGCTAAGATGGATCATGAATGTCTTATACAATGAAAAGTTAGTAGTACATGTGTTCTAAGCAAGCAAAATTAAAGATAATAATCAAGGCACAAGAGACAGAGACATTGTGATTGCAAACTTAAGAAGGTGACCACAATACATTGCATAAAAGATAAGGGGCACACCAAACTTAGTGTGACACTTTCACTTGGAATTAATGCAAGTATCTTGTAAGAATTTAAACCAAATTTTGTTGCATAGCAACACCAAACTTAGAATGCAATCATATGTCAATTTATTTGAATTAAAACTAAGCAAGTGAAACTGTTATTTGTTAAGTATAATCACCAAGCCAAGAATCTGTCATGAATAAAGCTCACTTGGTAATGTCTTAACAAACACAGTAAATAAGCAAACTAAAATAAAAGCATTTTAAAACAGAAAAATGACTAAAGAAAGTAGAATGAAAAAGTGTCAAATTAAAAGAGAAAAATAAAATTGTAGAGGCATTATGATTATGCAAACAAGTGGTGTTGCTTGAATGAATTGCCTAGAAAATAAGTGGCACACCAAACTTAGAATCTTGGTGTGTCACTTTCATTTTTGATTTGATGCAATCATCCAAAAAGATTGTAAACAATTTGTTGCAAGGCAACACCAAACTTAGAATGTAACCATATGCCAATTTATTGAATTTAAACAAAACAAAGAAAGAAAGCAAAGCAAGGAAGAGAAACATTACCTACTGTTGGCATGTTGCTCTTCACTTTCTTCCTCTTCTTCCAATTTGTTAAGAGGAATGACCTCAAGGGAGGAGAAGATTCAGCTATTGCCCCCTGTCTTGGTTTCCTCTCAGCAAGCTTTCTTTTGTACATGGCTTGACTGAGCTTGCTTGCTAGTGGTTTAGGGGTTGGATTGCTTGTGGTTGACCTCCTCTTGAATGTTGTCCTTGGTATTTTGGTCACAATCCTCTTCTCGGTGCTTTTGTTAATTGCCTTCACATCCTTGAATTCAAGATATGGTTGCTGTGTGATTTTTGGAGTGTTTCCTTCATTAAGGGCCTCTTGAACTGGTGGTTCCATGAGCCCTTCCTTTATGTGATTTTCTGCTTCACTTGAGAATGGACGTCCTTGATTGTCCTCCTCAATTTCTTGTTCTTCCACTTCCTCTCCAACAAATTGGTCTTCATTTTCCTTGCTCAGTGGATCTGAGCATTTCCCCATGTTCTCCAATTGCTCATCCATCTTCTGAAGACGGATTTCTTGTTCTCTCCAGGATTATTGTTGTTCCTCCATGAGTTGTTCTTGTCTTTTCAACAATTCTCTGGATTTTTGAAAGGGATCTTCATTTTGCTCTTCTACCTTCTCCCTTGCACTTAACAATTGGTTTACCAGCACTTCTATGTTTTTGAATGACTTCTCTTGCTCGTTCCAAGATATTTGCGCCTCCCTCTCATATTTTTCAAACATGATCTCAAGCTTTGAGAGGCCTTGGTTCGTGGAAGTTTGTGTTGAGGCATATTTAGGTGAAGAAGAATTTTCAAATGTAGAAGTGGGAGGTGAGGTTAGACAATCTCTCATGTGAGTTGACTGCTCAGAATTTGCAGTTTCTTGGTAATACACCCAGCCACCATTGGAATAATGACTTGAATCATTTTGTGGTGGAGGGAAATATTCCATATGATTTTCTTTCTCATCTTGTGTTTCTGAAGCAATTCTCCATGGATTGGAGTGCTTAGAATTTGTATTTTCTTGGTGATACTCCCAGCCACCATTAGAGATTGGTGATGGTGGCAGTATCCCATAAAATTTGTTTGATCATAAGATGAGTTGAACTCCATTTGAATTTTGAAAAACACAACACCAAGGAAAATTGAAATTGCTCATATCAGAGATGAGAATTTCTTAGTGAAAATATCCCATATGATTTTCTTTCTCATCTTGTGTTTCTGAAGCAATTCTCCATGGATTGGAGTGCTTAGAATTTGTATTTTCTTGGTGATACTCCCAGCCACCATTAGAGATTGGTGATGGTGGCAGTATCCCATAAAATTTGTTTGATCATAAGATGAGTTGAACTCTATTTGAATTTTGGAAAACACAACACCAAGGAAAATTGAAATTGCTCATATCAGAGATGAGAATTTCTTAGTGAGGCAAAAACTCAAACACCTCGGTTTCAATCTAAAACAGAAAACAAAAATAAAGAAAATGCTTGATCTAGACTTCTCACCCACTTAATCATTGTTGATCTAAATCAATCCCCGGCAACGGCGCCAAAAACTTGATGGTATTTTTGTGGAAAACCGAATTTTCCAAAACACCAAAAACTCACCGGCAAGTGTACCGGGTCGTATCAAGTAGTAAAACTCACTTAGAGTGAGGTCGATCCCACAGGGATTGATGGATCAAGCAACTTTAGTGGGTGATTAGTTTAGTCAAGCTAACATT
>NC_029789.2:65576038-65612417 GCF_000816755.2 Arachis ipaensis | reverse complement strand
ACTGGGTGCTGGGAGCAATGTAAACAGAGAAGTAAAATTGCAGTGAATAAGAACTTAGAGCAATTGCAGGAAATGTAAATTGGAAGCAATACAATCAGAAAGTAAAAATGCTTGAAATATTTTAAAAACAGAAAAGCAGTGCTTAAGTTGCAGCAATTTAAAAGTGGTTGAAAATCTCAAGAGTGGAAGAGACTAGATAACAAGTCTAGATCTCAAATCCTTCCTTGATCCAACAAGAACAATTGCAAAATGAAAATGGAAGAGTAAATTGCAGAAGAAGAATAAGAGAAGTTGCAGATGGAGAATGAAAACAGAATTCCTTCCAATCTCAATCCAAAATTTCAAAACAGAAAAGAAAACTAAGAGAGAAAGCAAAATGAAAACTAAAGAGTGCATAACTTCCTATTGGAGCTAGCCTCCTTTCTAATGGAGCTCCCCTAATGAGATGGAATTGATGCCTTTATATAGGCTTTACAAAGTAAAAAATGAAATTGAAATGAAAAACAAATTAAATGAAAATCCTAATTCTAGCTTGTTCTTGTGCCTTTGAGTGATGATGTGGGCTTTGCTTGCTTTGGATCTGAGGAGAAATGGGTTTGGTTGGCCTTGATTCAATTTGGAGAAGAATTGAATTTAAATGGAATTTTTATTCAATTTTTGGTCCATGGGTGTTGCTCCCAGGGGAAAGCTCAGTTGGAAAACCCAACTTAGCTTTCAAGTTGTGCTATCCGTGTCATTTGATGCGCGTCCAGCCTTGGTTGTGTGCCAAAATTGTGCGCCAAAGTTCCTTGGTGCCTTGGGTCCGTGTCAATTTGTGGGGGAGAAGTGGGGAGATAGTGCTCAGTTGGAAAAACCAACTGAGCTTTCCTTTGTGGTGCCTTGCTATCGGCCTCAAGGTCTTAGGTTCAACACTTGGTGGAAGCACTTTTGTGAGCTTTTTTTCTTGTATTTTCATGAGTGTGAGCCCGATAAAGCTCAGTTGAGAAAGTGAACTAAGCTTTATTTTGCTTTCCTTGTTTTCCTTGTGTCTCCCCCTTCGAGCCTTGGTTGAAGCATTGGCTGATTTTTTTGCTTATTTTTAGCCCTTAAAGATGCATTTCACTCGTGCCTCAATTTCGTGCCAAATATGGACTATGATACATCGTTGGAAAGCTCTGAATGTCAGCTTTCCAACGCAATTAAAAGCACATCAATTGGATGTCTGTAGCTCAAGTTATTGCCCTTTGAAAGAGGCATGGTCATGTTGTAAACGCCCACTTTTAACTTAGCGAAATTTCTTGCCTCCAAGCACATTTTTCTTGTACGGCAAAGCTAAGTTCACTTAGTGAACTGAGCTTTGTGTACTGATTGTTCATGCTTCCTTGATTTGGTCATGGGCCACGCTTTTAAAAGCGTGGCCTAAGGCTCTAAAGTGTGCTCCAACTTCAAAGTGTGCCCAAAAGCTCTTTTTTTCTCCTTTTTAGCTTATTTTGTGCTTCTTTGCTTCTTTTTCTTCTTATTTCCTACCAAATTTATAAAATTAAAAGATCAAGGAAATATATCATTTAAGCATAAAAGAATGCAATATTTAAGCACTAATCATCAATTTCTTGTATGAAAAAGTATAGAAAAACATGACATGTTGACATGTCATCAAGTTACTCTTAAAACAAGAAGAAATCCTAAATCCTAAAAGAGAGAGAGAAGATCTCCCTCTCAACTAAATCTAAATCATTGAAAGGTAAAAATACGCAAGCTCTCTTTTGAATGGAAGCATTCCCACACTTTATAACCTCTGGTCTATGCTGTCTGTACTTGGATCTGGGCCAAAAAGGGCTCCCGAATTCACTGGGGCGTATTCTGTAATTTCTGGTGCGTGGCCTCTGTCACGCGTCCGCGTGGGTCACGCGGTCGCGTCATTCGGAGCTTTTCCTTGCCACACGGTCGCGTCAGTCATGCGGCCGCGTCGCTGCTGATTCGTGCTTGGCACGCGATCGCGTCATCCATGCGATCGCGTGGATACCAGTTTCTTTAAAGCTCCATTTTGCTTTCTCCTTCCATTTCAGTATGTTTCCTTTTTCATCCTTTAAGTCATTCTGCCTTAGAAAATCTGAAACTACTCAACACACTAATCACGGCATCGAATGGAAATAAAGGTAATTAAAATAATTAATTTTTAAAGCTTAGGAAACATGTTTTTCACAACATGACATAACAAGGAAGGGAAAGTAAAACCATGCAATTAATGTGAATAAGTAGGTGAAGAGTTGAATAAATCACTCTAATTAAGCACAAAAGAACTCATGAAATATGGGTTTATCAAAGTTCAACTGCGAATATTTCATTATGTGGTGTTTTTTATTGGTTTGAGAAACTTGCTGAGGAACTAAGTTTGGTGTGGCCCCCATTCCACTTAATCTTTGAACTTACATGACAGCATTTTAAATGATCTTATGAGTAAGCAAAAAATTAAGTTTGGTGTGGCCACCAACATAAGAAACTTTTTTTGAATTGTTCATTCAAAGAAAGTGAGTCCAACGAATTGGTATCTTAATACACCCAGTAACATGGTGAGATAAATGAAAAGGGACTTAATTAGATACAGATAGAGTGGAAGTGGAATAGTATGAAGAATTAAATACCTTCCACTCATGATGTATATAATAAAGTCTAATCATGAGTACCAGTTACTAGATGCAATGAACTTAAGTTTCGTATCCAAAAGTCACACAAAATAAATACCAATTAATTGGAAAGAAGTGAAATAACTCCTTGATCAATAATGTGAACGTTTGCAATTGCAATTTCAGGAAATAAGTGGGGCACACAATGCATGGATATCTCATCAAGTTACGGGAGTCAAAGTGTGAAGTACACTTTGGAACTTACAATTTGAAGAAAAAGCTAAACCACTTTTAAGAGTGGTGCTTCTCCCACGCTGGGCGCCAAACCCCAACTTGAAAATATTCAATTGTGCTACACACCTTTTCAGATCTATCTCTCTCTTTTTCACCCTCTATAAAGTGAAATTCCCCCTCCCCTTCCTTCAACACACTTCACATCATTCTTCCCTCACCCGTATCATATTCTCTTCTCCTCTCCACTTTTCTTTCTTGATTGGGACAATCAAGTTCTAAGTTTGGTGTTGGTGAGCTTTTGCTCTTCACATTCTTCTTTTCTTTCTACCACTACAAAAACAAAACCCACAATGGCACCACTAAGAGTTTCAAGCTCAAAGAAGAGAAAGACAAATGAAACTTCTGGTTCATTGATGCGTGAGCATCTTTCCTATCTTTTCCTAGTGAATTTGCATTTAAATTGGTGAGTTTAATCAAGAATTAATTATCTTTTAGCCACTATGGATGCTACTTTGAGTCTTGTGAAATTTTGTTTATTTTAGGTAGCATTCGGATGGATTTGATGGAGTTTTTGTTGAGAAAATGTAGAAACCAAGGAGCTGACCAGCGAGGAGTGACGCGTGCGCGTGCCGAACGCATACGCGTGATTTGGAGCTATCCATGGTGATGCGTGCACGTACTTGACGCGTACGCGTGAAAAGCGAAGTTGCTCAGTGACGCGTGCACGTACCTGACGCATACGCATGACACGCTGATAAACCACTATTTTATAGTTTATCTTGTACTCAATTGAGTGGTTTGATCTTATATTTGCTTATTATTAATCCTCTCTTATTACCATTAGATACCTTGATATGTGTGTTAAGTGTTTTCAGATATTATAAGGCAGGAATGGCTTGGAGGATGGAAAGGAAGCATGCAAAAGTGGAAGGAATACAAGAAGTTGGAGAAATTGCTAAGCTGTCCAGCCTGACCTCTTCGCACTCAAACGGCTATAACTTTAGCTACAGAGGTTCAAATGATGCGGTTTCAGTTGCGTTGGAAAGCTAACATTTGGTGCTTCGATTTGATATTTAATATGCTATAGTTTCTCTAAATCTAGGTGACACGACCGCGTGATCCATGCGGCCGTGTCACAGTGACAGAAATCAGCGTGTTTGAATTCTTCTCCAGCGATTTCTGGGCTGTTTCTAACCCAGTTTGCAGCCTAGAAAATACAGATTAGAGGCTATAAAGTGGGGAAATACATCCATTCATGAGGAGGCTCTCATAATTCACTTCTCATGATTTAGATTAGTTTTGAGAGAGGTTATCTCCTCTCTCTCTTAGGATTTAGGACTTCTCCTAGTTTTAGGAGTAACTCTCAATCCCAGGTTCTTTATTTTTATTTATTTTTCAAATTTAATTTATGAACTTTTCCATGTTAGGATTTGAATATTTTATTTAATATAATTTTAGGTATTTCAGACTTATGATTGCTCTCTTTAATTTATTAACGCTCTGTGTTTATCCAAGTTATTCTCATTCAAGTAGATTTTCTTCCTTTTGGCTTTGGTTAAAGTAATTGGTGACGCTTGAGCTGTCAAATAAAACAGTGGTTCAAATTGGCAGATTCTGATTGAACTAGGATTGCTCTAAAGCTAGTCTCTCCACAGGAGTTGACTAGGACTTGAGAATCAAGCCAATCAGCCCACTTAACTTTCCTTTGTTTAGTAAAGGCTGACCAAGTGGGATTAAAATCCAATTCTCATCACAATTGATAAGGATAGGACTTCCAGTTCTTATACTTTGCCAAGAGTTTATTTTATAGTTATTTATTTATCTTATTCTTCTTGTGCAACATACTGCTCCCTTACTTTCTAAAACCCCTAATTTACAAGACTCATAACCAATAATAAGAACATACCTCCCTGCAATTCCTTGAGAAGACGACCCGAGGTTTAAATACTCGGTTATTAATTTTAAGGGGTTTGTTACTTGTGACAACCAAAACGTTTGTACGAAGGGATTTTTGTTGGTTTAGAGACTATACCTACAACACGACTGTTTTTATGAACTTCTTTACTGGCAAAAATCCTAACGTCAAAATGGCGCCGTTGCCGGGGAATTGCAAACGTGTGCCTTATTATTGGTTATTGTAAATATTTTTTTTTTGATTTTTGCTTGTTTATTTATTTTTATTTTTGCTTTTTCATAAATTAAGAGGTTATTGGTTTTTTATATAAAAAAAAATTTTTTTCAAAAAATTTGTTCTTAGTGTTCATCTTGATCTTCAAGTTGTTCTTCACGTTCATCTTGACCTTCAAGCTGGTCTTAGTTGTTTTCTTCGTTTTGATCTAAAAATTTGAAATTTGGTGTCATTTTATTGTTTTTCTCTTTCCTCATTAAATTCAAAAATATTTTTAACTAATTTTTTTCGAAAAAAAAAATTTTAGATTTTTATTTTTAAAATTTTTATCTTATCTTATCTTATTTCAAAAATCAAATTTCAAAATTCAAATTTAAAAATTTTCAAAATTTAAATTTCAAAATTTCAAAATTTCAAATTTCAAAATTTAATTTTCAAATTCAAAATTTAATTAACCTTTTAATTTAAATTTGTTTTTATTTTTATTTTTAATTTTTATTTTGCTACTATGAACTCTCACCCCTTTGGCTTTGAGTCTGGTTACAATTATGTTGCAGGAAGAAGAAATTACAATGAGAACAGGCATCAAGGTTGGAACAATCAAAGACGGGAGGAGCCACAAGGATTTGATCAACCCTCATGGCAACAACCACCTCCAGTGGACTATCAACAACCACCACCATATTCCTATGAACCCTTTCCTCAACATGACTTTGGACCACCATACTCACAAGTCCCTTTCCACCATTCACCTCCATATGACCCTAACCCTCAACCACCATACCAACCACCTTATGAGCCATATGAACCATATATAGAACCACCCCAATTCCAACCCAATTACTCACAAGAACCACCACTTCAATATTCATCATCTCCATATCCATCAATCCAAGAGCACTATGATCCTATTTATGAAAGCCGAGTGCATCAAGAGACAAAGGATCGTTTCAAGGAAACAGTGGATCGATTTCAGGCAACCATTCGACAACTGGAGCAAGTAGTAATTCAATGGGTTTCTAGGCACTCAAATACACAAGGATCAGCCACAGCCCCATGTGAATAGTCTAACGAAGAGCGTAGCATGAAGGAGATACCAGAAACTCCAGTGGATAAGATAGAGAATGAATTCGTACTAGAACAAGTAGAAGAAGCTGTCATTATTCAAGAAGAAGAGTGGGTTGAAGACTTAGGAGATGCTGAACCTCCATGGGAAAGTCAAAACATAGAGCCTCCTTCCAAGACGGTTGCAATTGATGTTGAGGAGGGTGTACAACCTCCAAAGCATACCACAGTTAAAGACTTGGAAGAGGTTGATCAAGAGATGGAGATTCAAGAAGAAGAAGCACAACCTCCCATGCCCTTGGAAAGCAATGAAGAGGAGATTGAATTGGAAGAAAGCTACCAAGAGGAAGAGGTTGAAATTGAAGAAGCTTGCAAAGAGGTGGTAATTTTCAGAGAAGAGAACAAGGGAGTGGAGCTTGCAATTTCATTAAAAATACCTCCCCCTGAGTTACCATCATCCTTCACAACATTCAAGTGGGTAAAATTCATATCCCTTAGCTTTCTAATCCCACTTGAATATGGGCTACTGGAGATGGATGGTCAACTTAGAACTCTTTGTGGCATTAAGAGTAAGAGGAAGATGGTCAGTGGTAAGAACTGTCCTGCAAAGTTTATTATGGTTGGAAGCTTTGAGTTTAAATGCAAAGGTTGGTGTAGAGCTCAACTGAATGGGTCTAGGAAGTTGTTTGGCCGCTTTAGTGAGAATTCAGATTGCTTGCTACCCGGATGGAATCATGATGATCAACACAAAGTCGGGTGTAAAAGCAAGGTTTGTGATCCTGGAATCTGTTCTGACATCCAACACCCCGGGAGCCTAAGAATCTGTTTGAAGCTGCTCAAGGGCTTCACGTGCCTTGTTTGGGATCCCAGAGGATATTGGAATAAAAAACATTGGTGGAGATTCCTGGATGAGTTCAAGCATAAGCCACCATAACAGGGAGCTCACCAAATGTCCAACTTAAGGACTGTAACTAAAAGTGCTAGGTGGGAGACAACCCACTATGGTATGATCATTCTTTTTCATTTTTATTTAGTTTTATTTATTTTCGAGTTTTATTTTATTTTATTATATTGAACCTGGAGTTTTGCATCACATTCATATTAACACTGCATTCTGCATCTTTTCAGATTAAAAAAAAAAAAGAAAGCGAGCACGCGACGCGACCGCATCAGCGACGCGTCCGCGTCGCAAGGAGATGGAAGACAATATTAATATAAATAGAGAGTTTCGCAGGAGCAACGCTGGAGGCGTGCCAATGGCACAAATCACCCCACGCGACCGCATCGCTGACGCGACCGCGTCACCCACGCGGCCGCGCGACCTGAAATCGGCGTAAAAAGGGTGTATGGCCGAAAGTTAAGCTGGAATTGGGCTGGACCCGTGCTAGTAGCACAAGGCCTGCCACGCGAACGCGTCACCCATGCGTCCGCATCATATTGGAAATAAGGCCACCCGCGCGATCGCGTCGACCACGCGACCGCGTCACCCTGGATTTTGGCAATACTGAGTTTTGAACAGAGAGTTGTGCGACCGCAAGGCTGCACTCACGCCACTAGCACAAATCGAGTCACGCGATCGCGTGCCCCACGCGTCCGCATCACCCAACCTTATCGCGCACCACGCGACCGCGTCGCCAGCGTCGCACAACCTATCCAGATTGGTGCCAATTTTCTTATCTTTTCTTTTCTAATCCTAATTTCTTCTTTCTCTCTCCTTTCTCACTTTCTTTTTCTTCTTCTCATCCTTTTTCTCTCTCATTTTATTTTATTTTATTTATTTGAATACTTTCATTCATTGCATATTTTTATTTTTTTCTAAATTTATTATTTTACCATTGGTGTTCAAATGTTCTTATTCAACTGTTATTTCTTTTCTGGTATTATCTTGGTGCTTATGACTTGTTTTATTCTGGTTAGGTAATATTATTTAAATCAATACCAATCTTTTATACCTGTATTACTTTTGTATTTATTTTTAATTTATATTATCTTTCCTTCCCCACTCTCTTCCCCATTGTTGCATATTTTGCACCACTGGTATGCCATGGCTTCTATTGTTTTCTCACTTACATGTTGTAGCTACCATGTAAATGAGACCCTTTTCATTTGGCATTAACCCAACCATACTTCATTTATTTTCTTATCTCTATTATTGGGTTACCTTTCTTCCCTTTTTCTTTCAGGATGGCCACCAGGAAGAGAACCGGAAGACGTTTACATGGGGAGACAGACAAGTCCATCTGCACAATCCTTAGAGAAAAGCAATAGTTGAAACAACCCGTCCACCTGCACATCTCAGCGTGCACCGAGGACGGTGCAATCTTTAAGTGTGGGGAGGTCGATACCGATCTCCGTGGGTTAGTACATCCCTGTCTCAACACCAATGTTTTAATTTTCTTCGTTAAATTAGTTGTTGTATTTGCATATTTATTTGATTTTATGCATTTAGTTACTGCTTGGTAAAAACAATAAGTTTCTTTTTAAGACACTATCTTTGAAAAATTTCACTAATTTAAATTTAAAAAAAAATTATATTAAAACTTGTTTGAAGTTGTATTTGGAACATGGTTTTTGAGTTAAAGAACACACAACCTGTGAGATTTGAGCTTATTTATATGGTTACATTATTTAACCATAAATATATTATTCCTGTGTGTTTTCTTCTTTATAATTGTAATCTATATTTTGTTCTAATCTATATGTCCATTATTTAATGTATTTACATGCTTGCATATGATTGAGGCCATTGTCTGATTTTAGCTCACTTATCCCAAATAAGCCTACCCTTTAAATCACCCTTGTCAGCCACTTTGAGCCTTTTAATCCCCATTTATTCTATACTTTACCACATCACTAGCCTTAAGTAGAAAAATAAATTAAAAACCCCAATTGAATCTTTGGTTAGCTTAAGATAGAGATTGTGCATCAACTAAGTGTGGGAAGCTCTTGAGCTTAGCATGAGGACATGCTAGTGTTTAAGTGTGGGGAGGTTGATAAACCACTATTTTATGGTTTATCTTGTACTCAATTGAGTGGTTTTTATTGACTCTTTACCCACTTATTCATACTATTTGCATGGTTTTATATTTCCTTCCTAATTATCTGTTTTGATTGAAAACATGCTTTTTTGATCTTATATTTGCTTATTATTAATCCTCTCTTATTACCATTAAATGCTTTGATATGTGTGTTAAGTGTTTTAGATATTATAAGGCAGGAATGGCTTGGAGGATGGAAAGGAAGCATGCAAAAGTGGAAGGAATACAAGAAGTTGGAGAAATTGCTAAGCTATCCAGCCTGACCTCTTCGCACTCAAACGGCTATAATATTAGCTATAGAGGTCCAAATGACGCGGTTCCGGTTGCGTTGGAAAGCTAACGTCCGGGGCTTCGATTTGATAGATAATATGCTATAGTTTCCCTGATGCTAGGCGACGCGACCGCGTGATCCATGCGGCCGTGTCGCAGTGACAGAAATCAGCGTGTTTGAATTCTTCTCCAGCAATTTCTGGGCTGTTTCTAACCCAGTTTGCGGCCCAGAAAACACAGATTAGAGGCTATAAAGTGGGGGAATACATCCATTCATGATGAGGCTTTCATAATTCACTTCTCATGATTTACATTAGTTTTGAGAGAGGTTCTCTCCTCTCTCTCTTAGGATTTAGGACTTCTCCTAGTTTTAGGAGTAACTCTCAATCCCAGGTTCTTTATTTTTATTTATTTTTCCAATTTAATTTATGAACTTTTCCATGTTAGGATTTGAATATTTTATTTAATATAATTTGAGGTATTTCAGACTTATGATTGCTCTCTTTAATTTATTAATGCTCTGAGTTTATCCAAGTTATTTTCATTCAAGTAGATTTTCTTCCTTTTGGCCTTGGTTAAAGTAATTGGTGACGCTTGAGCTATCAAATAAAACAGTGGTTGAAATTGGAAGATTCTGATTGAACTAGGATTTCTCTAAAGCTAGTCTCTCCACAGGAGTTGACTAGGACTTGAGAATCAAGCCAATCAGCCCACTTAACTTTCCTTTGTTTAGTAAAGGCTGACCAACTGGGATTAAAATCCAATTCTCATCACAATTGATAAGGATAGGACTTCCAGTTCTTATACTTTGCCAAGAGTTTATTTTATAGTTATTTATTTATCTTATTCTTCTTGTGCAACATACTGCTCCCTTACTTTCTAAAACCCCTAATTTACAATACTCATAACCAATAATAAGAACATACCTCCCTGCAATTCCTTGAGAAGACGACCCGAGGTTTAAATACTCGGTTATCAATTTTAAGGGGTTTGTTACTTGTGACAACCAAAACGTTTGTACAAAGGGATTTTTGTTGGTTTAGAGACTATACCTACAACACGACTGTTTTTATGAACTTCTTTACTGGCAAAAATTCTAACGTCACACGCAAAAAAAAAACATCGACGCGTACGCGTGACTGATGCGTACGCGTGACATGCGCCACGTGCAGAAAACGCAGAAAAATGCTGGAGACGATTTCTAGTCTGTTTTGACCCAGTTTCCAGTCCAGAAAACACAGATTAGAAGCTGCAGAATGGACCAAACAAGTGGTCCCCACCCAGCAACTGAAGACTTGTTAATTATTTCTAATTTAAATTCAAATATTATTTTTAGAAAAAGATATTATTTTATTTTTAAAAAGATAGATTTTAAATTTATTAGGATTAGATATAAAAGGTGATTGGAATTAGTTAACTTTTCATTCCACCTCAACACAATATTATTCCATTCCAATTTAAAATCCTTATTTTCTTTTTACCATGAGCAACTAAACCTCCATTGTTAACGTTAGGAGCTCTGTCTATTTGTATGGATTGATTTTATTGCTTTTTCTATTTTAATTCATGTTTTGATTTATATTTAAGAATTGTTTTAGTTCTTTATTTTATGAATTTGGGTGGAACGGAAGTATGACCCTCTTTCTAATTGAGTTCATGTATAACATGGAAAAACAACTTGAACAACAGCTTGAAAACAACTTCTCCTAAATTTTTAGTTTATCTGAATTTAAAGGGATACGTGACATATAATCCTTTTATATTTAGGTAATTAGAGTTTTTGTGGCATACAAACTGGAATTTGATCATTACCCCCTAATTGGAATTAATTGACCAAGGAATTGGCAATTAATGAATATTAGAGGAGACTAGAAAGGTCTAAGGAATTAGGGTCTAGTCACATATAGTTTTCCATAAATTAAATCCTACATGATTAAAATAGTTAGAAAGAAAAATTAATCCGAAAAAATAGATAACTCTGAAACCTTAACTGCTTTCTCGATATTTTATTCCCAACTTATTTATTTGCCTATCTTTAATATTCTTTATATTGTTTAATGTCTTTTGAACTCTCAACCATTATTTTCTGCTTGCCTGACTAAGCCAATTAATCAATTATTGGTATTACTTGGTACAACCATTATACTCGTGGGATCGACCCTCACTCACCTGAGGTATTACTTGGTACGACCCGGTGCACTTGCCGGTTAGTCTGTGGGTTATAAATTCAGCATCAAGTTTTTGGCGCCGTTCCCAGGGATTGATAGTGATTAACAACTATCAGTTGTTTGATTGTTTAGATTAGGCGTTTTAGTTTTAATTTTATTTAAATTTTGCTTATTATTTTCAAAAATTTCTATTTAATAGCACTAATATTTTTCCTTAATTTCTGAAATTAAGTTTGGTGTCATCTAGTTAATTTTATTTTAATTGTCTTGTTTATTTTTCCTATTAATTTTCGAAAAATTTTTGTTTAATTTTAGTTATTATTTTCAAAATTTTTTTATTTATTTTATTTAGAATTTTTATTTTATTTTTTTACATAGGATACCTCACTGGGACTTCTCTGCACTCTGACGTAGAGATTCTCACCTTTTCTTGTTTTCTGTTTCTTTATGTGTAGGAACAGAGACAAGGAACCTCTGCTAGACTTTGATCCAGAACCTGAATGGACTTGTAGGCGATGTTTACAACAAGCACGACTTTGCAAGCCTGCAAAATCCACTATGGATCACAATAATGCTGTTCATACCAATGTGGCAAATCCGAATGAAGAACAAAGGAGAGTACTTAGCTCTTACTCTGCTCATATTGCAGATCTTTATGGAAAAAGCATTGTGGTGCCTCCTATAACTACGAACAACTTTGAGTTGAAGCCACAATTGGTCACCCTGGTGCAACAAATTGCCAGTATCATGGTCTTCCCCACGAAGACCCAAATCAATTTATTTCTAATTTTCTATAGATTTGTGATACTGTGAAGACAAATGGAGTGAACCCAGAGGTGTACAAACTCATGCTCTTCCCGTTTGCTCTGAGAGATGGAGCAAAGCTATGGCTAGATTCTCAACCCAAGGAGAGTTTAAATACTTGGGACAAAGTTGTTACGGAGTTTCTTACTAAATTTTTCCCACCAAAGAAGCTAACTAAGCTTAGGGTGGAGGTTCAGACCTTCAGGCAGAGGGATGGTGAAACTCTTTATGAAGTTTGGGAGAGATATATGCTACTGATTAGGCAATGCCCTCCAGACATGTTCTCTAAATGGACCCAACTAGACATCTTCTATGAAGGCTTGGGTGAATTGTCCAAGATGTGCTTAGATAATTCTGCAGGTGGTTCATTGCACAAGAAGAAGACACCGGAGGAGACTATTGAGCTTATTGAATTGGTTGCAAGCAACCAATATTTATACTCATCTAACAGGAATCCTGTGAACTCTGAAACCCCTCAGAAGAGAGGCGTGTTGGAAGTAGAAGCTATTAATGCTCTTCTTGCTCAGAACAAGCTTATGTCTCAGCAAATCAATCTACTTACTCAACAAATGGGTGCCATGCAAGTCTCAGCTATCAACGCACAAAATCCACCTCAGAAAGTCTCTTATGACATGGCAGGTAATTTTGTGCAAAATGATAATTATGATTATGCTCAACCCTCATCTGAACAGGTCAATTACATAGGGAGTGGTCCAAAGAATCCCAACAATGATCCATATTCTAAGACATACAATCAGGGGTAGAGGAATCACCCAAATTTGGGATGGAGGGACCAACCTCAGAGACCTCAGAACTTCAACAATAATTCCCAGGGCGATTTCCAGTAAAACAATTACAATAACCACCAATTTCAATCTCAACAGCAACAACCACCTCAGCAAGCAAACTCTAAGTCCCAAGAAGATTACAATTGGGAGATGATAAGGAGTTTTATGCAGGAAACTAGAGTCTCTATTAGAAACTTGGAAGTGCAAATGGGCCAATTAAGCAAGCAAATACCTGAGAGGTCTGTAAGTACATTTCCAGGTGATACAGTGGTGAATCCAAGAGAAGATTGCAAGGCTATTCAATTGAGAAGTGGTAAAGTAGCTAGATCTGAGACCAAGTACAATGAAGAGCTTGTTGAAAAAGAAGCTCCAGAGGAGAAGAAGGGAGATATAGAGCACGCCCCTCCTAAATGTGCAGACAACCTGTTTCCTGACTCTCTTGACACTTATCCCACCTTGTCAAAGGCTCCTGAATACAAGCTAAAAATGCCATATCCTCAGAGGCTTCAGAAGGCATCCAAAGAAAAGCAATTCTCTAAATTTTTAGATGTCTTCAAGAAGCTGCAGATCAACATTCCTTTTGTAGAGGCTCTGGAGCAAATGCCTCTCTATGCTAAATTTATGAAAGAATTGTTGACCCACAAGAGGAATTAAAAAGAACAAGAGACAGTGGTGTTGACCAAGGAATGTAGTGCCATTATTCAACACACCCTTCCTGAGAAGATGCCATACCTAGGAAGTTTTGTCATTCCTTGCACCATTGGAGATGTCGGTATTCAGAGAGCTTTATGTGATCTTGGAGCTAGCGTTAATCTAATGCCACTTTCAGTGATGAAGAAGCTTCAAATTGAGGAGGTAAAACCCACTCGTATTTCTCTTCAACTTGCTGATCTTTCTATTAAACTACCTGTGGGTGTGGTTGAGGATTTACTTTTTAAAGTATGACCATTTATCTTCCCTGTTGATTTTGTTATATTAGACATGGAAGAGGAGGTAAAACCCTCTATTATATTTGGTAGACCCTTTTTAGCTACAGGTAATGCTCTGATTGATGTGTAAAAGGGTGAATTAAACCTGAGGGTCAATGAAGAACAGGTGGTCCTAAATGTTTTTGAAACCCTCAAGCACCCTAATGATTCTGAGGGGTGCATGAAAATAGATGTTATTGAACCACTTGTTCAAGAAGTACTGGAAGCTAAGGTACTTGATGATGTTCTGGATCCTATTTCTGAGTATGAATTAGTTGAAGTAGATGATTCACCACCCCAAAAGGAGATGATGAACACGCCAATAAAGGAGGAGGAGGTCCCCAAGCTTGAGCTCAAACCTTTACCTCCTTCTCTGAAATATGTGTTCTTGGGTGAAAATGATTCATATCCAGTGATTATTAGCTCTTCCCTGAAGCCTGAAGAGGAAGAGGCGCTTTTTTCAGTGCTCAGAAGCCATAAAATAGCTCTTGGGTGGACCATTAGTGACTTGAAGGGGATTAGTCCAACCAGGTGTATGCACAAGATCCTTGTTGAAGATGATGCTAAACCAGTTGTGCAACCACAAAGGAGACTCAATCCAACTATGAAAGAGGTGGTCCAAAAAGAGGTAATAAAATTATGGGAAGCATGTATTATTTATCCTATTTCTGACAAACCTTAGATAAGTCCTGTGCAGGTAGTTCCCAAGAAAGGAGGGATGACAGTGATCACGAATGAAAAGAATGAGCTTATTCCTACAAGAACAGTCACAGGATAGAGAATGTGCATAGACTATAGAAGGATCAACACTGCTACAAGGAAGGATCATTTCCCCCTGCCTTTCATTGATCAGATGCTTGAAAGGTTAGCTGGTCATGCTTTTTACTGCTTTCTAGATGGATATTCTAGATATAATCAAATTGCAGTGGACCCTCAAGATCAAGAGAAGACAGCATTCACATGCCCCTTTGGAGTATTTGCTTACAGGAGAATGCCATTTGAACTTTGTAATGCTCCAGCAACTTTTCAGAGGTGTATGCTTTCAATTTTTTCTGATATGGTTGAGAAGTTTATTGAGATATTTATGGATGACTTTTCTGTTTTTGGTAATTCTTTTGAATCCTGTCTTAAGCATTTATCTCTTGTCTTGAAATGGTGTCAAAACTCAAACCTTGTTTTAAATTGGGAAAAATGTCATTTTATGGTTACAGAAGGTATTGTTCTTAGACACCGGATTTCAAGTAAGGGAATTGAAGTTGATAGAGAAAAGGTGGAGGTAATTAAAAAATTACCACCACCAACTAATGTTAAGGCAGTAAGGAGTTTCTTAGGTCATGTAGGATTTTATAGAAGATTTATAAAGGATTTTTCTAAAATTGCTAAACCTTTAGCAACTTGCTGGTTGCTGATGTTCCTTTTGTCTTTGATTCTGATTGTCTGCATGCTTTTGAAACTCTAAAGGCAAACCTTACCTCTACTCCCATTATAGCTCCCTCTGACTGGGATTTACCATTTGAATTGATGTGTGATGCTAGTGACTTTGCTATAGGAACTGTTTCAGGACAGAGGCATGGTATGCTTGTACATGTCATTTACTATGCTAGTCGTGTGTTAAATGATGCCCAAAAGAATTACACAACTACAGAAAAGGAATTACTAGCTGTTGTGTATGCTATTGATAAGTTTAGGCCCTATTTACTTGGTTCTAAGGTTATTATTTATACTGATCATACTACTTTGAAGTACCTTCTAACCAAACAGGACTCTAAACCAAGATTAATCAGATGGGTGTTGCTCCTTCAGGAGTTTGATATTGAGATAAAAGACAGGAAAGGGTCAGAAAATCAAGTAGCTGACCATCTCTCTAGAATTGAGCCTGAAGCAGGAGTACAACCACCCACAGCTATGACTGAGACATTTCTAGATGAGCAACTGTTCCTCATTCAACAGGCTCCATGGTTTGTAGACATAGCAAATTACAAGGCCATGAATTTTATTCTAAAGGAGTACAGTAGGCAGCAAGTGAAGAAGCTACTGACTGATGCAAAGTACTATATTTGGGTGGAACCATACCTTTTTTAAAGGTGTTCAGATGGTATCATCCGGAGATGTGTCCCAAATGAAGAAAAACAGCAGATTCTTTGGCACTGTCATGTTTCTGAGTATGGAGGCCACTTTGGGGGTGAAAGGACAGCTACAAAAGTCCTTCAGAGCGGGTTTTACTAGCCGACTCTCTTCAGAGACTCAAGAGCATTTGTGAAGCACTGTGATAGATGTGAAAAAGCCACAAATCTCCCTGCCAACCATGAAATGCCACAGCAGGGGATTCTTGAGGTAGAGTTGTTTGATGTGTAGGGTATTGATTTCATGGGACCTTTTCCACCCTCACATTCAAACAACTATATTCTAGTGGTAGTAGATTATGTGTCCAAGTGGGTACAAGCTATGGCTCTGCCCACCAATGATGCCAAGGTGGTAATGAGCTTTCTTCAGAGATACATCTTTAGCTGGTTTGGTGTCCCAAGGACACTCATTAGTGATAGAGGAAGCCACTTCTGTAATAGACAGCTGGACTCTCTTCTACAGAGATATAGAGTCCGTCATAAAGTGGCAACTCCCTATCACCCTCAGACAAGTGGACAGGTTAAAGTTTCCAACAGGGAACTTAAAAGGATTTTAGAGAAGACCATCAGTGTTTCAAGAAAGGACTGGTCTAGGAAGCTTGATGATGCTCTCTGGGCATACCGGACAGCTTACAAGACTCCTATTGGCATGTCCCCTTATCAGTTGGTCTATGGCAAAGCCTGTCACTTGCCAGTTGAGCTAGAGCATAAAGCTTACTGGGCAATCCGGTGTCTGAATCTTGATTCAGAAGCTGCAGGAATCAAGCGAATGCTTCAGTTGAATGAGCTTGATGAATTCAGATATTCAGCCTATGGGAATGCCAAGCTCTATAAAGAGAGAACCAAGTTACTGCATGACAAGAAGATTGCCATCAGAATCTTTGAGCCAGGACAGAGAATGCTTCTGTATAATTCAAGGCTCAAACTCTTTTTCGGGAAGCTGAAATCCCGGTGGTCAGGACCGTTTGTGGTTACCAGAGCTTCACCATATGGTCATGTGGAAATACAGGAAGAGAATTCTATGAATGGCCAGACGTTGAAGCACTATCTTGGAGGCGAGATTGATCGCCAGAGGTCCACTCATCTGCTGAACTAGTAGAATTGACCGTCAAGCTAGTGACGTTAAAGAAGCATTTGTTGGGAGGCAACCTGATAAATTCGTATCCTTAGCTATTTTTCGTAGTAGTAGTTTTCTTTCTTATTTGATTTTTACCAAGTTTTTACTATTTTTCAGATCATACAGCTATTTTACAACAGGAGCCAGACATATAAAAAAAAGAGAGAGAGCACCCAACACGCAAGCGTCGTTGACGCGTACGCGTCAGATGGGTGTGCGTGAAAAATAAAAATGAACAAAGAGTTGCGCGGGAGTGGCGCAGGAATGATGCCTTTCGCACAAACAAGCCCACGCGTACGCATACCCCACGCGTGCGCGTCATTCGTGATTTTGGCACTCCACGCGTACGCGTCATCGACACATACGCGTGATCTTAAAAATCAACGAAAATAAGTGTTTGGGCAGAGAGTTGTGCTGGCTTGGGGCTGGAAGTAGGCTATAAGCACAAAACTTGTTCACGCGTACACGTCCCTGACGCGTGCGCATCATTTGCATAAATGACCATCCACGCGAAAATATTGGTTTCGAGTCACGCGAACAGAGAGTTGTGCGTGCGCACAGCTGGCTTCGTGCGATTCGCACAAATCATGGGCACGCGGACGCGTGCCTGACGCTCACGCGTCATTAAGGAAAATTCGCGGCCCACGCGTACGCGTGCTGTACGCGTATGCATCGCCTTCGCCACACAACTACACTAGTTTGCCGCCCAGTTTTAATTTTCTTTCTCTCTCTCTCCCAATCCTAATTTTCTCTTGTTCTTTTATCCTTTTATTCTTCTTTCATCATAATAGTTATTTTTTCTATTTTCAGTTCTTCTTTGCTTGAGGACAAGCAAACCTTTAAGTTTGGTGTTGACGCTTCGCCTAGAAGTTTTCTATTTATTCTTATGGCACCAATGGGAGGCGAATCATTGATAAACCACTATTTTATGGTTTATCTTATGCTCAATTGAGTGGTTTTTATCAACTCTTTACCCACTTTTTCATACTAATCGCATGTTTTACGTTTTCCTTCCTGATTTTGTGCTATGACTGAAAACATGTTTCTTTGGTCTTAATTTGCTAATATTAATCCTCTCTTATTACCATTAGATACCTTGATATGTGTGTTAAGTGGGAATTTTGGGTAGCTATGCATGAATTAGAATATATAGAGTGTATGTATGTTAGGTGAGAGCTTAGGTTAGTCAAAGATTCAATTTATAGCTCACTTAGCCATATATATACCCTTACCCTTACCTTAGCCCCATTACAACCTTGAAAAGACCTCATGATGTTTGCATTGATACATTAAATATTGTTGATTGGTTAGATGAAGAACAAAGTTTTAGAAAGCATGACTAGAGAAGAGTAGAGTCATTAACCCTAGACACTTGAGAGACTAGAGTGATATACACTACCAGTGAGGGTTCAATGCTTGATTCTATGTTCCCTGCTTTCATGAGCTATCTTCTTACAAGTTTACTTGTCTTTTATTGTATGATTTGAATTAGTGAAATCTGATTTATGTTTGTCTTGAAGAGCTTATTTACTTTTAACCAAGTAGATAGAAACATCTTAGCATGTAGTTGCATTCATATAGATAGGTTGCATTTCATACATTCTGTCATTCCTCTTCACTTTTATAGCTTCTCTTGAGCTTAGCATGAGGACATGATAATGTTTAAGTGTGGGGAGGTTGATAAACCACTATTTTATGGTTTATCTTGTGCTCAATTGAGTGGTTTTTATCAACTCTTTACCCACTTATTCATTCTAATCGCATATTTTACGTTTTCCTTCCTGATTTTATGCTATGACTGAAAACATGTTTCTTTGGTCTTAATTTGCTAATATTAATCCTCTCTTATTACCATTAGATACCTTGATATGTGTGTTAAGTGATTTCAGAGTTTATAGGGCAGGAATGGCTTAGAGGATGGAAAGGAAGCATGCAAAAAAATGGAAGGAATACAAGTTGAAGGAACTGCAAAGCTGTTAGCCTGACCTCTTCGCACTCAAACGGCTATAACTTTAGCTACAGAAGTCCAAATGAAGCGGTTTTAATTGTTTTGGAAAGCTAACGTCTGGGGCTTCGATTTGATATATGATTTACCATAGTTTCTCTGAAGATAAGTGACGCGAACGCGTGATCTACGCGGATGCGTTGCAGTGCCGTAAAAAACCAGCGTGTTTGAATTCGAAACCAGCGAATTCTGGGTTGTTTCTGATCCAGTTCTCGGCCCAAAAAACACAGACTAGAGGTTATAAAGTGGGAGAATGCATCCATTCACAATCACCAGCTCATAATTCATAATTTTTAGTTTTAGATGTAGTTTTTAGAGAGAGAGGTTCTCTCCTCTCTCTTAGGATTTAGGATTTAGATTTTTAGAATTAGGATTCCTCTCAGTTTATGGTTATTTCTCAATTTCAGGTTCAATGTTCTTCAATTTATATTTCTCTTCTACTTTTAGATACTCTAATACTTTTATCTGTTAATTACGTATCTTGCCCATTTGATTTATGAATCTTTCCATGTTAGGACTTAAATTTATGTTTAAATGAAATTTGAGGTGTTTCAGATTTATGATTGTTTTATTCTATTTAAGATTGCTTTTAATTTAATTTAGAAAATTTCTTCCTTTTGGCTCTGGTTATGTAATTGGTGATGCTTGAGTTCTCAAATAAAGCAGTGGTTGAAATTGGGAGTTGTTGATTAATTTGAGTTCCAATAACTCTAGCCTTTCCAAAGGAAAGACTAGGACTTGAGGGATCAAATTAGTTCATTCACTTAACTTACGTTAATAGTTAAAGGTTAACTAAGTGGGATTAAAACCCAATTCTAATCACCGTTGATAAGGATAACTAGGATAGGACTTCTGATTTTTATACCTTGCCAAGAGATTTCATTATTATTAATTTATTTTTCTTGTCATTTAATCTACTTGCTCCTTATTTTAAAAACCCAAAATTCTACCTTTTTCATAACCAATAATAAATCATACTTCCCTGCAATTCCTTGAGAAGACGACCCGAGGTTTGAATACTTCAGTTTATAAATTTTATTGGGTTTGTTACTTGTGACAACTAAAACGTTTGCACGAAAGGGATTCCTTGCCGGTTTTGAAGATATACTTGCAACGAGGATTTATTTTTAGAAAATTCTAGATCGCGCAGGAATTCAGTTCGTCAAAATGGCGCCGTTGCCGGGGAATTGCAAACGTGTGCCTTATTATTGGTTATTGTAAATATTTTCTTTTTACTTGTTTATTTGTTTTTATTTTTGTTTTTATTTTTGCTTTTTCATAAATTAAGAGGTTATTGGTTTTTATTTAGTTATTAAAAATTTTTCAAAAATTTGTTCTTCGTGTTCATCTTGATCTTCAAGTTGTTCTTCGTGTTCATCTATATCTTCAAGTGGTTCTTCATGTTCATCTTGACCTTCAAGTTGTTCGTGGTTGTTTTCCTCATTTGGATCTAAAAATTTTAAAGTTTGGTGTCATTTTATTATTTTTCTCTTTCCCCATTAAATTCAAAAATATTTTAATTGATTTTTTTCGAAAAAAAACAAATTTTAGATTTTGATTTTAAAATTTTTATCTTATCTTATCTTAGTTTTAAATTTCAAAATTCAAAACTTTTTAAAAAATCATATCTTTTTCAAAATCTTATCTTATCTTATTTCAAAATCAAATTTCAAATTTCAATATTTAAATTCCAAAATTCAAATTTCAAAATTTAAATTTTAAATTTTAAAATCAAACCTTTTCAAAATTTAAATCTTTTTCAAAGCTTTATCTTATATTGTTGACTTTTTAAAAATTCAAATTTCAAAATTTAAAATTCAAAATTTAATTTTCAAATTCAAAAATTTAAATTTTAATAACCTTTTAATTTAAATTTATTTTTATTTTCATTTTTAATTTTTATTTGTTATTATGATTTCTCACCCCCATCGCTTTGAGTTTGGTTCTAATGCTGTTGTAAGGAATGGAAGCTATAACAGGAACATGCGTCAAGGTCAGAACAATCAGAGATGGATGGAGCCACGAGGATCTGATCAACCCTTTAGGCAACAACACCTTCCAAACTACCATGGACAACGACCATTTACAAATGCATGTCAAGACAATAGTTATGGTCGACCCCCTTGTAGTTACCAGCAAGCTCCATCATATGCCAAAAAACACCTCCTCAAAATAGCTTTGGACCACCATACTCACAAGCCCCTTTCCACCATTCACCTCCATATGAACCTAACCCGTATCCACCATACCAACCACCTTATGAGACAAATGAACCCTCCTATCCACTCCAAACCTCCATGGAGAAAGCACTTGCCGATCTAAACTCTACTATACAAGCTCTTGTCGCCCAAATCAGACCACCAAATACCTTCAACAATCAACCCTCAAGCTCTAGTACACTTCTTTTTCAACCACAGAATGATCTTTCCATCCCATCACCATCATCCTTGGAAGAGCACCTACATCCATCAATCCAAGAGCAACATGATCCCAATGATGCTATTGATATGGAACAAGAGAGAAGGGATCATCTTCGCGAATCCATACTTCATAAGGAGCTAGAGGAGGCCCTAAAGGTGAAGGTAGTAAAGACCCTTGAAGTCGAAGGAGTGGTTGAAGAATTAGTGAAGGAAGACATCAAGGAGGAGTCTGATTTTGTTTTAGAGCAGGAGGAGGCCCAAAATGTGGAGATAGGAGAGACCCTTGAAGATGAAAGAATAGTTGAAAGGAGTTGTCATGGAAAGAAAATCATCAAGGATGAGTACAATTTTATATTAAAACTACTGGACAAAGCAGTAATTATTGAAGAGGAAGAAGTGGTTGAAGACCTGGGAGATGCTGAACCTCTATAGGAAAGTCAAGACATAGAGCCTCCTTCCAAGACGGTTGCATTTGATGTTAAGGAGGGTGTACAACCTCCAAGGCATGTCATGGTTAAGGACTTGGAAGAGGTCGATCAAGAGATGGAGATTCAAGAAGAAGAAGCACAACCTCCCATGCCCTTGGAAAGCAGTGAAGAGGAGATTGAATTGGAAGAAAGCTACCAAGAGGAAGAGGTTGAAATTGAAGAAGCTTACAAGGAGGTGGAAGCTGTTAGAGAAGAGCACAAGGGAGTGGAGCTTGCAAGTTCATTAGAAACACCTCTCCCAAGGCCATTGCCATCCAACACAACGTTCAAGTGGGTAAAATTCCGACCATTGACCTTTACCTTCCCACTTGAATATAGGCTATTGGAGACGGATGGTCAACTTAGAGCTCTTTGTGGCATTAAGAGTAAGAGGAAGATGGTCAGTGGTAAAAATTATCCTGTAAGGTTCATTATGGTTGAAAGCTTTAAGTTTAAATGCAAAGGTTGGTGTAGAGCTCAATTGAATGGGTCTGGGAAGTTGTTTGGACGCTTCAGTGAGAATTCTAAGGCTAAACCACCCGGATGGAATCATGATAATCAACTTGAAGACGGGTGTAGAAACAAGATTTGGGATCCCGGAGGCCATTGGAAGTCCAAGCATTGGTGGCAGTTTCAGGATGAGTTCAAGCACAAGCTGCCATGACAAGGAGCTCACCAAATGTCCAACTTAAGGACTTTAACTAAAAGTGCTAGGTGGGAGACAACCTACCATGGTATGATCTTTCCTTTTTCATTTTTTATTTAGTTTTATTTGTTTTCGAGTTTTATTTTATTTTACTGTATTGAACATGGAGTTTTGCATATCATTCATATTAGCATTGCATTCTGCATACTGCATTATTAAAAAAAAAACACGCACGCAACGCGGCAGCGTCGCTGACGCGTCCGTGTCACCAGTGCGTTGTGAAGAAAAGAAAGTAAACAGAAAGTCACGCAAAAGCGTTGCTATAGGCGTGCTTTAGGCACAAACATGCCCACGCGTCCGCGTGACCCACGCGGTAGTGTCATTTGGAAAAATAGCCTCCCACACGTCCGCGTCACCCACGCGAACGCATGCTCCAACAAATCGACGTAAAAGGGGTGCATGGCCGAAAGTTGTGCTGGAGTAGGGCTGGACTGGCGCAAGACGCACAAGCCTTACCACGCGAACGCGTGCTCCACGCAAACGCGTGCTCCATGCATCCGTGTCATCCTCCAATCCTGGCCATTCACGCGATTGCGTCCACCATGCGAATGCGTCACCTCGAAAATTGGCAACAATGAGTTTTGAACAGAGAGTTGTGCGGGCACGAGGCTACCCTCGCGCCAGTAGTATAGAACAAGTCACGCGTCCGCATGACCGACGTGTCCGCTTCGATTCCTATAAGCGCAATTCATGCGAACGCGTACCCCGCGCGTCCGCGTCGCTAGCGTCGCACAACCTATCCAGATTAGTGCCAAATATCTTATCTTTTCTTCTCTACTCCTAATTTCTTCTATCTTTTCTTCTTTCTTCTTTTTTCCTACTTTCTTTTTCTTCATCATCCCTCTTCACTTCCATTCTATTTCATTTAATTTATTTGTATACTTTCATTCATTGCATTATTTTCATTGGTGTTAGAAATTTATTTGGGTCATTATTTTCTATATTTTGCTTGTAGATTATTAAAGGAATTGTTTGACAATTATGTATTACTTTTTAAAGGGTTGCTTGCATGTTCAATTTAATACATTCAATAACTTATTTACCATGCATGCTATGTGTTTGTGAAAAAGCCCGTATGGCATTGTGCACTATTTTTCGATTTCTATCTATCCACTACTCTAAATGCTTGCTTTTCACAAAACCTTTTTTATATTTTATTAATTAAATATAATTGTTATTACAAAAATGTTGTTAGTTTGAAAGACTTGGTAATCTAACTTGGACATTGAATGCTTGATCTATGCTACTCATGCCTTTGCCAGCATGCCAATAAACATCTTGCATTTAATTGTCATTACATGCACTTGCTATATTTCCATTGATAAACTTTTCACATGTAGTCATGACCATGTGTTAACGTTATTCTTCTTTATTGTGCATTGATTACCACCTTTTCCACTCTCTTCCTTGATCTAACCCTTAGCTTTAAAAGTTACTTTCTTTTTCCCTTTTCAGGATGGCCACCAAGAAGGGTAAAGAGAAAGCTACTCCCAAACCATCGGCAAGGAAAGGAACAAAAAGAGCCCCAGCTGAGGAACCACAACCCCCATCCATTTGCACATCTTAGCATGCACCGAGGACGGTGTAATCTTTAAGTGTGGGGGGGTCGATACCGATCTCCATGGGTTAGTACTTTCCTGTCTCAACACCAATATTTAAATTTTCTTTGTTAAATTAATTGTTGCATTTGCATGTTTGTTTGATTTTATGCATTTAGTCACTACTTGGTTGAAGTAATATTTTCTTTTTCAAGAAATTTTTATAGTATTTCACTAATTTAAAAATTAAAATTTTCTATGTGTTAAATTTGTTTGAAGTTGTATTTGGAACATGGTTTTTGAGCCAAAGAACACACAACCCGTGATATTTTGAGCTTATTTATATGGTTACATTATTTAACCATAAATTTTTATTCTTGTGTGTTTTCTTCTCTATAATTGCAATCTTTGCTTTGTTCCATTCTATATGTCCAATATTTAGTGTATTTACATGCTTGCATATGATTGAGGCCATTACTTGTTTAGCTCACTTATCCCAAATAAGCCTACCCTTTAAATCATCCTTGTCAGCCACTTTGAGCCTTCTAAACCCCCATTTATTTTATATTTTACCACATCACTAGCCTTAAGCAGAAAAATAATTAAATATCCCAATTGAATCTTTGGTTAGCTTAAGATAGGGATTGTGTAACAATTAATTGTGGGGAAACTGTGGGAACATGAGTTAATAAGGGAATGTGTTATGTTTCTACCATGATAAAATAATGGGAATTTGTGTACCTACTCATGTGAAACTATAAAAAAATTAAAAATCCATGTGCATTGATAAGCTATGTTTATTTTCATGTTAAAAAAAATCCAAAAAAAATCCAAAAAAAATTCAATAAATAAGTAAATAAATAAGGGGACAAAATTACCCCAATGCTAAGTTTAATAATAAAAGATCAATGCACATGTGATAAATTAAAAAAAAATTGATACATGAGTATGTGATGCAAAAGTGGGAATTTTGGGTAGCTAGGCATGAATTAGAATATATAAAGTGTATGTATGTTAAGTGAGAGCTTAGGTTAGTCAAAGATTCAATTTATAGCTCACTTAGCCATATATATACCCTTACCCTTACCTTAGCGCCATTACAACCTTGAAAAGACCTCATGATATTTGCATTGATACATTAAATATTGTTGATTGGTTAGATGAAGAACAAAGTTTTAGAAAGCATGACTAGAGAAGAGTAGAGTGATTAACCCTAGACACTTGAGAGACTAGAGTGATATACACTACCAGTGAGGGTTCAATGCTTGATTCTATGTTCCCTGCTTTCATGAGCTATCTTCTTACAAGTTTACTTATCTTTTATTGTATGATTTGAATTAGTGAAATCTGATTTATGTTTGTCTTGAAGAGCTTATTTACTTTTAACCAAGTAGATAGAAACATCTTAGCATGTAGTTACATTCATATAGATAGGTTGCATTTCATACATTCTGTCATTCCTCTTCACTTTTATAGCTTCTCTTGATCTTAGCATGAGGACATACTAATTTTCAAGTGTGGGGAGGTTGATAAACCACTATTTTATGGTTTATCTTGTGCTCAATTGAGTAGTTTTTATCAACTCTTTACCCACTTATTCATACTAATCGCATGTTTTATGTTTTCCTTCCTAATTTTGTGCTATGACTGAAAACATGTTTCTTTGGTCTTAATTTGCTAATATTAATCCTCTCTTATTACCATTAGATACCTTGATATGTGTGTTAAGTGATTTTAGAGTTTATAGGGCAGAAATGGCTTAGAGGATGGAAAGGAAGCATGCAAAAAAATGGAAGGAATATAAGAAGTTGAAGGAACTGCAAAGCTGTCAGCCTGACCTCTTCGCACTCAAACGGCTATAACTTTAGCTATAGAGGTCCAAATAATGCGGTTCCAATTGTGTTGGAAAGCTAACGCCCGGGACTTTGATTTGATAAATAATTTACCATAGTTTCCCTGAAGATAAGTGACGCGAATGTGTGATCTACGCGGACGTGTCGCAGTGGCAAAAAAAACCAGCGTGTTTGAATTTGAAACCAGCGAATTCTGGGTTGTTTCTGATCCAGTTCTCGGCCCAGAAAATACAGATTAGAGGCTATAAAGTGGGAGAATACATCCATTCACAATTACCAGCTCATTACTCATAATTTTTAGTTTTAGATGTAGTTTTTAGAGAGAGAGGTTCTCTCCTCTCTCTTAGGATTTAGGATTTAGATTTTTAGAATTAGGATTCCTCTCAGTTTATGGTTATTTCTCAATTTCAGGTTCAATGTTCTTTAATTTATATTTCTCTTCTACTTTTAGATACTCTAATACTTTTATCTGTTAATTACTTATGTTGCCCATTTGATTTATGAATATTTCCATGTTAGGACTTAAATTTATGTTTAAATGCAATTTTAGGTATTTCAGATTTATGATTGTTTTATTCTATTTAAGATTGCTTTTTGGTGCACGAAATTGTGATCATCAGCAACGGCGCCAAAAACTTGGTGCTCTCAAACGTGAATCACACTTTGTCACAATTCCGCACAACTAACCAGCAAGTTCACTGGGTCGTCCAAGTAATAAACCTTAGGTGAGTAAGGGTCGATCTCACGGAGATTGCCGGCTTGAAGCAAGCTATGGTCATCTTGTAAATCTCAGTTAGGCGAATTCAAATGGTTAAGGTAATTGATAATTAAAATATAATTAAAGATAGAGATACTTATGTAATTCATTTGTGATAGTTTCAGATAAGCATATGGAGATGCTTAGTTCCTTCTGAATCTTTGCTTTCCTACTGTTGTCATCCAATCCTTCATACTCCTTTCTATGGCAAGCTGTATGTTAGGCATCACCATTGTCAATGGCTACATCCTGTCCTCTCAGTGAAAATGGTCCAATGCACTGTCACTGAATGGCGAATCATCTGTCGGTTCTCGATCACGCTGGAATAGGATCCATTGATCCTTTTGCGTCTGTCACTACGCCCACCACTCGCGAGTTTGAAGCTCGTCGCAGCCATCCCTTCCTAGATCCTACTCGGAATACCACAGACAAGGTTTAGACTTTCCGGATCTCAAGAATGGCCATCCATGGATTCTAACTTATACCACGATCATCACATTCATATTGAGGTGCGAATGAATATCTTAGAATCGGAATAAGCTTGAATTGAATAGAAAAACAATAGTACTTTGTATTAATTCATGAGGAACAGCAGAGCTCCACACCTTAATCTATGGTGTGTAGAAACTCTACTGTTGAAAATACATAAGTGATAGAGGTCCAGGCATGGCCTAGTGGCCAGCCTCCATGATCTAAGAACTAAACGTCCAGAGATGATCCAAGGATGTAAATACAATAGTAAAAAGTCCTATTTATACTTACTAGTTACTAGGGTTTACAGAAATGAGTAATTAATGTAGAAATCCACTTCTGGGGCCCACTTGGTGTGTGCTTGGGCTGAGCATTGAGCTTTACACATGTAGAGGCTTCACTTGGAGTTGAACGCCAGTTTGTAACCTATTTCTGGCATTTAACTCCACTTTGCAATCTGTTTCTGGCGTTTAACTCCAGAATGCAACATGGCACTGGCGTTGCACGCCAGTTTGCGTCGTCTAAACTTGGGCAAAGTATGGACTATTATATATTGCTGGAAAGCCCTGGATGTCTACTTTCCAACGCAATTGAGAGCGCACCAGTTGGATTCTGTAGCTCCAGAAAATCCACCTTTAGTGCAGGGAGGTCAGAATCCAACAGCATCTGCAGTCCTTCCTCAACCTCTGAATCTGATTTTTGCTCAAGTCCCACAATTTCAGCCAAAAAATACCTGAAATCACAGAAAAACATATAAACTCATAGTAATGTCCAGAAATGTGATTTTTATTGAAAAACTAATAAAAATATACTAAAAACTAACTAAATTATACTAAAAACTATGTAAAAACAATGGCAAAAAGCGTATGAATTATCCGCTCATCACAACACCAAACTTAAATTGTTGCTTGTCCCCAAGCAACTGAAAATCAAATAGGATAAAAAGAAGAGAATATACTATAAATTCCAAAATATCAATGAAACTTAGCTCCAATCAGATGAGCGGGACTATTAACTTTTTGCCTCTTGAATAGTTTTGGCATCTCACTTTATCCCTTGAAGTTCAGAATGATTGGCATCTATAGGTGATGTGCGGAAAACGATCCGACACAAAACTCACCGGCAAGTGTACCGGGTCGCATCAAGTAATAAAACTCACGGGAGTGAGGTCGATCCCACAAGGATTGAAGGATTGAGCAACTTTAGTTTAGTGGTTGAATTAGTCAAGCAAACAAGTGTTGATTGTGTGAAATTATGTTGACAGGAATTAAATTGCATAGAATGTAAAGGGGAGTGGGTGATTTGCAGGAAATTAAAGGGAACAAAAAGAAAAAGAGCTGAATCTTAAAGTGCAAGAAATATAAATGACTTGAAAAATAAAAAGGAAATGGGAATTGGATCTGCAGGAATTAAACAGGGAAAAGAAAAACTTAACAGAATGAAGAGTAGTTGATGTAATTAGTTGAACCGGATCTCAAAACTAAAAGGAAAATAAACTTGGTGTAGTAATTAAACAAGGAAATTAAAATGGAAACCAATAGATCTCAGGACCCAAGAGACTAGATAACTAAGTCTAGATCTCAATGCCTTCTTAGATCCAAATTTAGAGAGCAAAGGCCAAATTAAAGAAGAGATCAATGTAGAAATGTAAATCCAAGTTCAATTTTCCAGAAGCTGCAGTAAGAAAAACAGAGAGATCTCAAGGTGAGATTGAGACAGAATTTCCTCAATTCTTCAACACCAAAGACTCAAGACAAGTGTAGATGAAATTGAAAAACAAGAAAACTAAGCGGAAGAGAATTCAATTCTCCTTCCCCAAGACTCAGAATCTCCAAACAGCTCAAAACCCAAAAGCTCTCTACTGTGAATACTATGAGAATTTTTAAAGAAAACTCTAAAAAGAAAAAGCTCCCCTAAAACTTAAAATCCTAAGCTATTTATACACTTTCTTCAAATGATCATTAAGCCTTGAATTGGGCCTTTAGTCTTGATGGAATTGGGTTGATAATAGCCTCCGTTGATTGTTCTTGGTGTTGGGAAGAAATCCATTTGTGAACCGGGCCATGAACCATTCACGTTTGAGTTAACGTTTGAGGCAAACGTTGACTCAAACGTCCCTTGTGTGAGGCATTATGCAAATAGCCCATTTGCTGTCATCCATGTTTGAGCCAACGTTTGAGGCCAAACGTGAGCTCAAACGTGGGTCTTCCCAGGCTCCCTTTTTTGCCAACGTTTGGCCCAACGTTTGAGGCAAACGTAGCTCATCTAACCCATCAATCAAGGGTGCTCTTCCATGCTCTTTCTTGCCAAAATGTAGCCAACGTTTGACCTCACGTTTGAGGCAAACGTTGGCTCAAACGTTGCTGTGCCCAGGAACGCTATTTCTTTTCTTTTTGGTGCCAACGTTTGACCTCACGTTTGAGGCAAACGTTGGCGCAAACGTTGGCTCCTTCCCCTGTTTCTTCTTCAGCCAACGTTTGCCTCAACGTTTGAGGCAAACGTTGGCGCAAACGTTGGCAACATCCAGGGGTATTCTTCAGCTGCTTCTCATGTTTGAGTTAACGTTTGAGGCAAACGTTAGCTCAAACGTTGATCCCTCTTTTCAAGCCCATTCTTGCAACCTTCTTCCAAGCTTTATTCCACCTATCATCAATCAACAATTGTATCAAAGCTATGCCATAATCATGAGAGTTATTCTTCTTCTTGTCACATGAGCAATTATGGCACAAAAACTCATAAAAATGCATCAATTTATCCCTGGTTGATTGAATCAAAGGAAACATGAAATTCAACCCAATTGGCTTACTTATGGCTTAAGAAAGTGCATAAAACTAAATGAAAACAAAGGAAAAAGACTAGTGAAACCAGGCTAAGATGACTTGTCATCACAACACCAAACTTAAAGCTTACTTGTCCCTAAGCAAGAACAGAATTATTAAGAAGAAAGAATGAAAACAAAAGAGAATGCTCATGTTAGCAGAGTATTATTGGTAGCTCATGGGGTTTTATGCAGATATGTAACTACTCACTTCTTATTGACAAGATGGCCTAGAAAGTTTCCTCTAAGCATCAAGCAACACACTGCTATGACCTCTCATTATTCCTTTGTCCTTGTTTACTGAAATTTTTTTTTCTTTATAAACTTTAGTTCAATGTCATGTGTAACAAGCTCTTTTCTTTATTTATGCTTGACACATTATTCACTTTAGACACTTGGCTCACATGCCTTCTTAGAACATTGATGCCCAGCACCTCTTTGGGTTACTAAATGTCTTGTAGCCAGGTTGCTCTTGATAGTGGACTTTCAGTTGATAATCCCGGGTTAGTTAACCCAAGTTACCAAGTGTTGATGCACTCCAAAGAACTTAATAATCCAAGCAGATCCTAGTACAAAGACACCATAGGCATATATTCTAAGGTTCAAGCTATTGGTGTCTAGCTTTGTTTCTTTTTTTTCTTTTGTTCTGTTGCCACTTTTGGCTTTTTCTATTCTCTTTTTGTTTTTCTTTTCACCCAAGGACTTTTATTTTGTTGAGATTCATAGACAGTGAACTACTTTTTTCTTAAAAAGAGAACAGTCTATTCCTTTTATTCACTAATAGTGAGTTGCCACACAATCACACAGTCTATTCCTTTTATTCAATCCCTGAATCCTACTCGGAATAACACAGACAAGGTTTAGACTTTCCGGATTCTCATGAATGCCGCCATCAATTTAGCTTATACCACGGAGATTCTGATTAAGGAATCTAAGAGATATTCATTCAATCTGATGTAGAACGGAGGTGGTTGTCAGACACACGTTCATGGATTGAGGAAGGTGATGAGTGATGCGCGGAAAACTTGTCTCGCAACAAATCTCCCTTCGGAAAGTGTACCGAATTTGTCGTCAAGTAAAAACTCACAATAGAGTGAGGTTGAATCCCACAGGGATTGATTGATCAAGCAACTTTGATTAGAAGAATGTTCTAGTTGAGCGAATCCAGAAATTGGGTTGAGAGTTGCAGAAAATAAAATGGCGGGAATGTAAATAACAGAAAAGTAATTGCAAGAATTAAAGAACTGGAAGTAAATGACTGAAAATAAATTGCAGAATTGTAAATGGGAATGGAGGATTTGCTCATAAAAGTAAATAGCAGAAATTAAAGAGAATTGGTAAGATCAGAGATGGGGAGTTCATTGGGCTTAGGAGATGTTGCAATTCTCCGGATCAAGTTCATTTTCATCTCTTCCTCAATCAATGCACTCATTGATCTCCTTGGCAATCTTAAGTGATTGAATTACAATTTCTTGCAATTCAATCTCTCAAATCTTGGTCAATTGCTCATGAGAAGAGATGAAGTATGGTCACTGATTATACCACATGCATTTCCCAAACCAAGTATTGAGAGGGTTATAGTCACATACCCATCCAAACCCAATTTGGTCCAGCATGAGAAAGCATTTCTAGCTTGATCTCTTCATTCCTCTTTCAAGGTTCAAAAGAGATCCAAGTTTGAATAGCTTCTTTTCCAAGATAACTACTCAATTGGATGAAGACTGAAAGCTTTCAAGTAAAATCAAGAGGAAAGATAGAAGAAGAATAATGAAAATTAGTATTGATCCATCAAATTACAACAGAGCTCCCTAACCCAATGAAAGGGGTTTAGTTGTTCATAGCTCTTGAAAATGAAAATAAAGATGGAGAATACATCATAAAACTAGAAATTGCAAAGAAAGTACAATACAGAGAGTGGTTCTTCAGCCTCCAGAACTCCTTTACAATTCAAAGCTACTCCTATATATACTACTCTTCTCAGCTTCTAGTTCACTCTTCAAGTCATAGGCCTTTGGATCTTGAGTTTGAAGCAGTTCCTTTCTTTTATTTGGGCTTGGCTTTATTTGCAGAGAGAAAGTGCGGAGTGGGCAGAGACTTAAGCTTAGGGTGTAAGGAGTGTTAATCATTTAGTGAAAGTCCAAGTTCGAGAACGTTAGTGACACTTAACATTGTCACTAACGTTCCAATGCACCCCTTTTGCCTCACGTTAAAACCCACGTTAACTAGTTATTGACAATGTTGAGTGTCACTAAAGTTGGCTCAACTTCTCTTCTCCACGTTAGAGTTCACGTTAACTTGGTTAACGTGACTCTCTAACGTGGGCATTGATGGCTTTTTTGAGGGTGTTATTGGCAATCACTTTTCTCATTAATCTTGCAAGTTACCTCCCCTTTTCTTGCTTCTTTTTGGTCCTGAAATCAAGCAACAAAGTGCATCAAAGCTCTAGTCCAAGTCATGAGTAATGCAACATAATATTTGTCACTAAACTTATGCAAAATCCTCATGAAATTATGTAAAATGCACAATGTATGCTTGAATCAAGGCATAAGTGAATATCTACCCAAAACTAGCTTATTTCCTAAAGAAATGCATGAAACTACCTAAAAACAGTAAAGAAAAGGTCAGTGAAACTGGCCAAGATGCCCTGGCATCAATGAGTGTCACTGATCATCACCTTCTCCATAGTTAGGCGCGAATGGATATCTTAGATAGGAACACGCATGTTTGAATAGAAAACAGAAATACTTGCATTAATTCATCGAGACACAGCAGAGCTCCTCACCCCCAACAATGGAGTTTAGAGACTCATTCCGTCAAAAAGTACAAAGTTTAGATCTAAAATGTCATGAGATACAAAATAAGTCTCTAAAAGTTGTTTAAATACTAAACTAGTAGCCTAGGTTTACAGAAATTAAGTAAACTATAACAGATGATATAGAGATCCACTTCTGGGGCACACTTGGTGTGTGCTGGGGCTGAGACTTAAGCAATTCACGTGCATAAGGCCATTTTGGGCGTTCAATGCCAGGTTTGGATCCATTTCTGGCGTTGAACTCCAACTTTTAATCCTTTTCTGGCGTTGGACGCTAGAATTGGGCAGAGAACTGGCATTGAACACCAGTTTACGTCATCTATCATTGAGCAAAGTATGGACTATTATATATTTCTGGAAAGCCCTGGATGTCTACTTTCCAACGCAATTAAAATCCCGCCATTTCGAGTTCTGTAGCTCCAGAAAATCCACTTTGAGTGCAGAGAGGTCAGAATCCAACAGCATCAGCAGTCCTTTTTCAGCCTGAATCAGATTTTTGCTCAGCTCCCTCAATTTCAGCCAAAAAAATACCTGAAATTACAGAAAAACACACAACTCATAGTAAAGTCCAGAAATATGAATTTTTCCTAAAAACTAATGAAAATAAACTAAAAGCTAACTAAAGCATACTAAAAACTATATGAAATTAACCCCAAAAAGCGTATAAAATATCCGCTCATCACAACACCAAACTTAAACTGTTGCTTGTCCTCAAGCAACTAGACGAATAAAATAGAAGACTAATAGGTTGAGAAGCAATAATATCTCAAAGTTTTTGAGTGAAGCTCAGATTCTAATTAGATGAGCGGGACTAGTAGCTTTTTGCTTCCGAACAGTTTTGGCATCTCACTTTATCCATTGAAGCTCAGAGTGATTGGCATCTATAAGAACTTAGAATTCAGATAGTGTTATTGATTCTCCTATTTCAGTATGATGATTCCTGAACACAGCTATTTCATAAGTCTTGGTCGTGGCCCTAAGCACTTTGTTTTCCAGTATTACCACCGGATACATAAATGCCACAAACACATAATTGGGTGAACCCTTTGGATTGTGACTCAGCTTTGCTAAAGTCCCCAATTAGAGGTGTCCAGAATTCTTAAGCACACTCTTCTTTCTGCTTTAGACCTTGACTTTAACCGCTCAGTCTCAAGTTTTCACTTGACACCTTCACGCCACAAGCACATGGTTAGGGACAGCTCGGTTTAGCCACTTAGGCCAGGATTTTATTCCCTTAGGCCCTCCTATCCACTGATGCTCAAAGCCTTGGGATCCTTTTTATTACCCTTGCCTTTTGGTTTTAAGGGCTATTAGCTTTTTCTGCTTTTCTTCTCTCTTTTTTTTTTCTTTTTTGCTGCTTTTTCTTGCTTCAAGAATCATTTTTATGATTTTTCAGATTATCAATAACATGTCTCATGTTCATCATTCTTTCAAGAGCCAACATATTTAACAGTCTTAAACAACAAATTCAAAAGATATATGCACTTTTCAAGCATTCATTCAGAAGACAGAAAGTTTTGCCACCACATGTAACTAATTAGGATTTCTCTTATTAAACCTCGAAATTTTATTGCCTCTTATTCAAAAGATCTACTATTTTATTCATGTTTGCTGATGATGAAAAAAATAAACTATAGCTTAACTGGAGATAAAATCAAAATAGATACTAATTACTACTATATGACTCCTAAGGTAACTTCTATAATGACACTACCACAGAGTTAAAGCAGAAATTGGAATTTAACAACCTTAGTTCTGGGAAACGGGTGTTCCTCGGATCTTTGGGGTGCTTGGTCCTTCAAGAGATAACTTCTGGCGCTTCAAGTCCCTCAAGTCACGCCCTTGCTCCTCTTGTTCTTTAAACATATAGGTTAGAATTTGACTGTGCTCCTTCTGTTCTTTTATTATTTGTTCCATAGCTTCTCGTATCTTGGTAACAGACGTCTCAAGATACTCCCAGTATTCAGATTGAGGGATTTTTGGGAGAAATTCCTGTGTTTTCTTCTTGGTGGGATCATCCTGTGCTTGTTGTTTTTCCATTGATGCTTTGGTGATTGGTTTCTCGACTGAGATATACTCAGTTATTCCCATCCTTACCCCAGCGTCCTTACAGAGCAGAGAAATCACGTTTGGATAAGCCAACCTGGCTTCTTTAGAATTTTTGTTAGCTATTTTGTAGAGTTCAGCTAAGATTAGCTGATGAACTTCCACTTCCTTTCCCATCATGATGCAATGGATCATCACTGCTCTTTTAACTGTGACTTCAGAACGGTTGCTAGTAGGCAACAGAGAATGCCCAATGAAGTCCCGCCATCCTCTGGCGACTGGTTTGAGATCTTCTCTCTTGAGTTGATTTGGGACACCCTTTGTGTTGGTGGTCCACCTGGCTCTAGGGATACATATGTCCTCTAGAATCTTATCCAGGCCCTTGCCTGTTCTCATCATTCTCCTGTTGAAGGAGTCTGGATCATCTTTCAGCTAAGGTAGCTTTATGATCTCTCTGATCTTGTCAGGGGTGGTATGAACAATCTTTCCTCTGACCATGGTCCGATATTCATAGAAAGCAGTTCCAGATAGTTTTTGCTTGTCTGTCTGCCACATATTAGCATAGAACTCTTGGACCATATTCCTTCCCACTTTCATTTCAGGATTAGCTAGGACTTCCCAGTTCCTGATTCGAATTTGCTCCTGGATCTCCAGATATTCATCTTCTTTCAGATCGAATCTAACTTCCGGGATCACTGATCTCAGACCCATTACTTTAAGATAATGGTCTGAATGTTCTTTAGATAAGAACTTCCCTTGATTCCAAAGTGGTTTTGGAACGCTCTCTTTCTTGCCTTTTGGAGTGGGTTGTTTTCCTTTAGGAGCCATGATCTTAGTGATCTCGGATAAACACACCAAACTTAGAGGTTTGCTTGTCCTCAAGCAAAAGAAAAGAAAGGAGAAGGATAGAAGGAGAGCTAGGTGCAATTGTTGATGGAGGAGGGGGGAGGCCGAACCCAAATTTAAAGGGATGGGGGGGGTGGTTTTTTTCGAAAAATTGGAAAAGATAAGATAAAAAGATTGAGTTGAAAAAGATAAGATAGAAGATATAGTTTAATTTTGAAAAGATATGATAGATTTTTGAAAAAGATAAATTCTGAATTTTGAAAAAGATAATATGGAGAATTGAAAAAGATATGCATTAGTTGAAAAGATTTTTGAGTGAAAAAGATAGATTTGT
>NC_029789.2:65545093-65576032 GCF_000816755.2 Arachis ipaensis | reverse complement strand
GTGTGGGTGTTCGAAAAAAGAGATAAAGATATGATAAAAGAGATTGATTTGGAAAAGATAAGATAGAAGATATGATAAGAGAGGATATAGTTTAAAATTGATAAGATATGAGAGATTTTTGAAAAAGATAGAACTAGATTTTGAAAAAGATAAAGTGGAGATTTTGAAAAAGATATTGATGAGTTGAAAAGATAGATTAGTTTTTTTAAAAAAAGGATTTGAAAAGAGTTGGATTGAATTTGCAAAGAGGCTTGGTGCTTATGGATTAAGATACATTTGATATTTTTAAAGAGGGATTTTTAGAAATTAGGAATTTTAGAGATCAGGGTTCTTAACATGTTTATGCAAGAAATCATGAATTGAAACTTGAAAATTAAGATTAAAATGAAAAATATGAAGAAAAATTGAATTTACCTCCTCCCTGCCATCCTGGCGTTTGAACGCCCAAACACTGCCTGTTTTGGGCGTTCAACGCCCAAATGCTGCTCTCCTGGGTGTTTAATGCCCAGTTGCTGCCATTACTGGCGTTCAAATCCCAGTGGGTGCCCATTTCTGGCGTTCAACGCCCAGTGGATGCCCATTTTGGGCGTTGAACGCCCAAAATACACTTTTACTGGCGTTTTCTTGCCAGTGAGCTCTTTTTCTCTGTTTTGTGTGCCAAATCCTTCTGTAACTCTGTGAACTTATACAAATGATTCTTCACCTTAGTTTCAGTGAACTTTATATAAACAAATAAAAATAAAAAATAAAAATAGGGCAAAATGCTTAGAGGATTGATGCCCCATGGCTGGGTTGCCTCCCAGCAAGCGCTTCTTTATTGTCTTTAGCTGGACCTTGCTACCATACACAAGTTGGTATGGAGAGGTCCCTATAGGGGTCTTGAATGCTGTTCTGTAAGCCCACAGAGCATCATCCAAGCATCGTGCCCAATCCTTTCTACGGGTATTTACTGTCCGTTCCAGGATTCTCTTTAATTCTCTGTTAGAGACTTCAGCTTGCCCATTGGTTTGTGGATGGTATGGAGTAGCCACCTTGTGGCGAATTCCATACCAAACCATGGCAGAGTAAAGCTGTTTATTGCAGAAGTGAGTGCCCCCATCACTAATTAGTACTCTAGGGACGCCAAACCTGCTAAAGATATGTTTCTGGAGGAACTTCAGCACTGTTTTAGTATCATTGGTGGGTGTGGCAATGGCCTCAACCCATTTTGATACATAGTCAACTACCACCAGAATATAAGTGTTTGAGTATGATGGTGGGAAAGGTCCCATGAAGTCAATCCCCCATACGTCAAACAACTCAATTTCCAAGATTCCTTGTTGAGGCATGGCGTAACCATAAGGCAGATTACCAGCTCTTTGGCAACTGTCACAATTATGTACAAACTCTCGGGAATCTCTATAGAGTGTGGGCCAATAGAAGCCACATTGGAGGACCTTGGTGGCTGTTCGCTCACCTCCGAAATGGCCTCCATATTGAGATCCGTGGCAATGCCATAGGATTCTCTGTGCTTCTTCTCTAGGCACACACCTACGGATTATTCCGTCTGCACATCTCTTAAAGAGATAGGGTTCATCCCACAAGTAGTACTTTGCATCAGTAACTAATTTCTTCTTTTGTATTCTATTGTACTCCTTGGGTATGAACCTTGCAGCTTTATAGTTTGCAATATCGGCAAACCATGGTGCTTCCTGAATGGCAAATAAAAGCTCATCCGGAAAAGTCTCAGAGATCTCAAGAGAGGGGAGGGACGTCCCTTCTACTGGCTCTATCCGGGACAGATGATCAGCCACTTGGTTCTCTGTCCCTTTTCTGTCCCTTATTTCTATATCAAACTCTTGCAGAAGCAACACCCATCTGATGAGCCTGGGTTTTGAATCCTGCTTTGTGAGTAGATATTTAAGAGCAGCATGGTCAGTATACACAATCACTTTTGATCCTACTAAGTATGATCTGAACTTGTCAATGGCGTAAACCACGGCAAGTAATTCTTTTTCTGTGGTTGTGTAATTTTTCTGGGCATCATTTAAAACGCGACTAGCATAATAAATGACGTGCAGAAACTTGTCATGCCTCTGTCCCAACACTGCACCAATGGCGTGATCACTGGCATCACACATTAGCTCAAATGGTAATGTCCAGTCTGGTGCAGAAATAACTGGTACTGTGACCAGCTTAGCTTTCAGCGTTTCAAACGCCTGCAGGCACTCTGTGTCAAACACAAATGGCACATCCTTCTATAAGCAAACACTCCAGATGGACATGTGAATGCTGTTTTTTCTTGATCCTGAGGATCTACTGCAATCTGGTTATAGCCTGAGTAGCTGTCCAGAAAGCAGTAATAATCATGACCTGCTAGTTTTTCTAGCATCTAGTCTATGAATGGTAAAGGAAAATGATCCTTTCTGGTGGCTGTATTGAGCCTTCTGTAGTCAATACACATGCGCCACCCTGTAACTGTTCTTGTAGGAACCAGTTCATTTTTTTCATTATGAATCACTGTCATGCCTCCCTTTTTTGGGACGACTTGTACAGGGCTCACCCAGGGACTATCAGAAATAGGATAAATAATCCCAGCCTCCAGTAATTTGGTGACCTCTTTCTGCACCACTTCCTTCATGGCTGGATTTAGCCGTCTCTGTGGTTGAACCACTGGTTTAGCATTATCCTCCAATAGGATTTTGTGCATGCATCTAGCTGGGCTTATGCCCTTAAGGTCACCTATGGACCACCCAAGAGCTGTCTTGTGTGTCCTCAGCACTTGAATAAGTGCTTCCTCTTCCTGTGAATTTAAAGCAGAGCTTATGATCATTGGAAAAGTGTCACCTTCTCCCAGAAATGCATATTTCAACGACGGTGGTAATGGCTTGAGCTCGGGTTTAGGAGGTTTTTCCTCTTCCATAAGAGATTTCAGAGGCTCTTTCATGTCCTCTGAATCCTCCAAATCAGGCTGAACATCTTTAAAGATGTCTTCCAACTCTGATTCGAGACTCTCAGCCATATTGATCTCTTCTACCAAGGAGTCAATAAGATCAACTTTCATGTAGTCTGTTGATGTGTCTGGATGCTGCATGGCTTTGACAGCGTTCAACTTAAACTCATCATCATTGACTCTCAGGGTTATTTCCCCCTGTTGGACGTCAATGAGGGATCGTCCAGTTGCTAGGAAGGGTCTTCCTAGAATGAGAGTAGCACTCTTGTGCTCCTCCATTTCCAGCACAACCAAGTCAGTGGGAAAGGCGAATGGCCCAACTTTGACAATCATATCTTCAATCACGCCTGATGGGTATTTAGTGGAGCCATCAGCAAGTTAAAGACATATCCAGGTTGGTTTAACTTCTTCAGTTAAGCCAAGCTTTCTGATAGTGGATGCCGGTATTAGGTTGATGCTTGCTTCAAGATCACATAAAGCTGTCTTGGTGCAATTACCTTCTAGTGTGCATGGTATCAGAAAACTCCTAGGGTCTTTAAGCTTTTCAGGAAAGCTTTTCAGAATGACTGCACTGCATTCTTCGGTGAGGAGAACTCTTTCTGTTTCTCTCCAATCCTTTTTATGACTCAAGATCTCTTTCATGAACTTGGCATAAGAAGGTATTTGCTCAAGTGCCTCTACAAATGGAATCTTTATTTCAAGAGTACTGAGATAATCTGCAAAGCGAGCAAATTGCTTATCCTGCTCCTCTTTCCGGAGTTTTTGAGGATAAGGTATCTTGGCTTTATATTCTTCAACCTTAGTTGCTGTAGATTTATTGCCTACAGAAGTGGTTGAAGAAGCCTTGTTAGAGGGGTTGCTTTCAGCATTTATGTGTGTCTGATCCCTCACTGGCAATAGAGTGCCAGAGTTAGAAACTGGAGTGACGTTAGATGCCAACTCCTTGTCTGTTCCTGGCGTCTGAACGCTAGAACTGTGCCCATTTTGGGCGTTCAGCGCCAGATTTTGCCCATTTTGGGCGTTCAACGCCAGATCCTTGCCTATTTCTGGCGTTCAACGCCAGTCCTGCTTTGTTTCTGGCGTTGAACGCCAGTCCTGAGCATGGTCTGGGCGTTCAGCGCCAGCCTTCCACCAAATTTCTGGCGTGTTAGTTCCAGAATTACTTTTCCCTGGGCTCTTACTGTCCTCAGGTGAATTTTGGGTGGTTTGCTCATTTCTTAGCTTTTTGCTGCCTTGAGGTGGGGTATTTAATGTTTTCCCACTTCTTAATTGAACTGCTTGGCATTCTTTTGTTATTTGCCTTGACAGCTGCTACTTTGTTTGCTTAAACTGTTCTTCCATATGTATATTAGCCATCCTTGTCTCTTGTAGTCTATCCTTGAATTCGGCTAACTGCTTTGTTAGGAAGTCCAATTGCTGATTGAATTCAGCGCGAAAATAAAATAAATTAAAATAAAATAAATAAAAATAGGTGAAGATTTTCGAAAAAACGAGGGGAGAGAAAGTGGTAAGGAGGTTTTGAAAAAGATATGATTTGGAAAAGATTTTAAATTTTTAAAAAAATCTGAAATTTTTTTTTTAGAAAATAATTTTCGAAAATTTGTTTTAAAATTAGAGAGAAAAGATATTTTTGAATTTAGTGAGGAAAGAGAAAAACAATAAAATAGAACAAGACTTAAAATTTTTAGATCTAATGCTCCTTGTTTTCGAAAATTTTGGAGGGAAAACACCAAGGAACACCAAACTTAAAATTTTAAGATCACGACACAAGGAAAACTCAAGAACACTTTGAAGACTCACAAGAACACAAGCACATGAAGGAAGAACACCAAATTTAAAATTTTTAGAAACCCAAACTAAAATTTTCGAAAAACACAGAAAAATCAACAAGAAAACACCAAACTTAAAGTTTGGCACAAGATTTAATAGAAAAATTACTTTTTTTCTTTTGAAAAAGATTTTAAGAAAAGGAAAACAAGGATTCTAGAATTCTAACACGACAACAATAAGAGACTCTAAACTAAAAAGAGAAATTTTTCCTAATCTAAGCAACAAAATAAGTCGTCAGTTGTCCAAACACGAACAATCCCCGGCAACGGCGCCAAAAACTTGGTGCACGAATTGTGAATCACACTTTTCACAACTCGTACCACTAACCAGCAAGTGCACTGGGTCGTCCAAGTAATACCTTACGTGAGTAAGGGTCGAATCCCACGGAGATTGTTGGTTTGAAGCAATCTATGGTTATCTTGCAATTCTTAGTCAGGAAGTCAATTATATTTATCAGTTGAATTGCGAATGAATAAGAGGGCATGGATTAAAAGTTACTTGTTATGCAGTAATGGAGAGTATGTTGGAGTTTTGGAGATGCTTTGTCTTCTGAATCTCTACTTTCATCTGTTCTTTGATTCACGCACGCACATCCTTCTATGGCAAGCTGTGTATTGGGGCATCACCGTTGTCAATGGTTACATCCCCTCCTCTTGTGAAAATGGTCCAAATGCTCTGTCACAGCACGGCTAATCATCTGAGGTTCCCGATCATGCTGGAATAGGATTCACCCTCCTTTTGCGTCTGTCACTACGCCCAGCACTCGCGAGTTTGAAGCTCGTCACAGTCGTTCAATCCCTGAATCCTACTCGGAATACCAAAGACAAGGTTTAGACTTTCCGGATTCTCATGAATGCTGTCATCAATCTAGCTTATACCACGGAGATTCTGATTAAGGAATCTAAGAGATATTCATTCAATCTGATGTAGAACAGAGGTGGTTGTCAGACACACGTTCATGGATTGAGGAAGGTGATGAGTGTCACTGATCATCACCTTCTCCATAGTTAGGCGCGAATGGATATCTTAGATAGGAACACGCATGTTTGAATAGAAAACAGAAATACTTGCATTAATTCATCGAGACACAGCAGAGCTCCTCACCCCCAACAATGGAGTTTAGAGACTCATGCCATCAAAGAGTACAAAGTTTAGATCTAAAATGTCATGAGATACAAAATAAGTCTCTAAAAGTTGTTTAAATACTAAACTAGTAGCCTAGGTTTACAGAAATTGAGTAAACTATAACAGATGGTATAGAGATCCACTTCTGGGGCCCACTTGGTGTGTGCTGGGGCTGAGAGTTAAGCGATTCACGTGCATAAGGCCATTTTGGGCGTTCAACGCCAGGTTTGGATCCATTTCTAGCGTTGAACTCCAACTTTTAATCCTTTTCTGGCGTTGGACGCCAGAATTGGGCAGAGAACTGGCGTTGAACATCAGTTTACGTCGTCTATCCTTGAGCAAAGTATGGACTATTATATATTGCTGGAAAGCCCTGGATGTCTACTTTCCAAAGCAATTGGAAGCACGCCATTTCGAGTTCGGTAGCTCCAGAAAATCCACTTTGAGGGCAGGGAGGTCAGAATCCAACAGCATCAGCAGTCTTTTTTCAGCCTGAATCAGATTTTTGCTCAGCTCCCTCAATTTCAGCCAGAAAAATACCTGAAATTACAGAAAAACACACAACTCATAGTAAAGTCCAGAAATATGAATTTTTCCTAAAAACTAATGAAAATAAACTAAAAGCTAACTAAAGCATGCTAAAAACTATATGAAATTAACCCCAAAAAGCGTATAAAATATCCGCTCATCACAAGTCTTGGCTTAGCATCCTGTTTTGACATTAAATACTTAATGGCAGCATGATTAGTATAAACCACAATTTTGGATCCTATTAAGTATGATCTAAACTTATCAAATGCGTAAACTACAGCTAACAATTCCTTCTCTGTTGTGATGTAATTTTTTTGAGCTTCATTCAATACTTTACTTGCATAATATATGGCGTGATGCAAGTTTCCCTTCTTTTGTCCAAGCACAGCACCAATTGCAATGTCACTTGCATCACACATGACTTCAAAAGGTAGTTCCCAATCTGGGGGTGTGATGATTGGTGCTGTTGTGAGTCTGTTTTTTAAAGTTTCAAAGGCATGCTGGCAATTTTCATCAAAAACAAAAGGAGTATCAATTATAAGCAGATTACTCAAAGGTTTAGCTATTTTAGAAAAATCCTTGATAAACCTTCTATAAAATCCTGCATGCCCCAAGAAACTTCTAACAGATTTCACATTAGTTGGTGGAGGGAGCTTCTCTATGATTTCCACTTTTGCCTTGTCAACTTCTATCCCTTTTCTTGAAACTTTGTGACCAAGAACAATCCCTTCGGGCACCATGAAATGGCATTTCTCCCAGTTCAAAACCAAATTAGTTTCTTGGCACCGTTTCAAGACAAAAGTTATATGTTTCATGCAAGCATTGAAATTATCACCAAAAACAGAGAAGTCGTCCATGAAGACCTCTAGAAACTTTTCGACCATATCAGAGAAGATGGAGAGCATACACCTTTGAAATGTGGCTGGGGCGTTACAAAGCCCAAAGGGCATCCTCCTGTATGCAAAGACTCTAAATAGACATGTAAAGGCAGTCTTCTCTTGATCCTTGGGGTCCACCACGATTTGATTATACCCAGAATATCCGTCCAAAAAGCAATAATAGGCATGGCCGGCCAATCTTTCCAACATCTGATCAATGAATGGGAGAGGAAAATGATCTTTCCTGGTGGCATCATTCAATCTTCTATAGTCTATGCACATCCTTCACCCCGTCACCATTCTAGTAGGGATTAACTCATTCTTCTCATTGGTGATGACCGTCATTCCTCCTTTCTTTGGTACAACTTGGACCGGGCTTACCCATGAGCTGTCAGGTATTGGGAAGATTATCCCTACATTCCACAACTTCATTACTTCCTTCTGGACAACTTCCTTCATCGTAGGATTTAGCCTTCTTTGAGTTTGAACTACTGGCTTGGAGTTATCTTCCAAGAGGATCTTATGCATACATACTGCAGGGCTGATGCCTTTCAGGTCGTCAATAGTCCATCCTAAAGCATCTTTGTGAGCTTTGAGTACATCAAGAAGTTCTCCTTCTTCCTTTTTTGTTAATGATGAATTGATGATCACTGGGAAGTTCTCTGATGCACCCAGGAATGCATATTTGAGATGGGTGGGTAATGGTTTCAGTTCTTGTTTTCGTACTTCTTCCTTCTTGTCTTGTTGTTTCTCTTGCTCAATAGACATCTCGGCTACTTGTTCTTCTGTTGTCTCTTGATTTTCTTCTTGCTCTTGAGGATTATCTTCCAACATTTCTTTCACCAAACTCTCTATCATATCCACTCTCATGTAATCCTCTTGCTCAGGAATGTGTTGCATTGACTTAAAAACGTTTATGACCATTTGTTCATTGTGGACCCTGAAGATTATCTCTCCTTTTTCTACATTAATGATGGCTCTTGCTGTGGCTAGAAATGGCCTTCCTAAAATGATTGAATTGTTTCCTTCCTCTTCAGTATCTAAAATCACAAAATCTGCTGGAAAAATAAACTCCCCAACCTTCACCAACAGGTTTTCTACAATTCCATTGGGTGTCTTGATCGATCTATCAGCCATGACTAGTGACATCCTGGTGGGTTTGAGTTCTTCTATAGCAAGCTTCCTCATCATAGACAGGGGCATTAGGTTGATACTAGCTCCGAGATCACAAAGAGCCTTGTCTAATGTCATTTTGCCTATGGTGCAAGCAACTACAAAACTTCCTGGATCTTTAAGCTTTGGTGGGATTCCCTTCTGAAGCACCGCGCTATATTCTTCAGTGAGAAGTATAGTTTCCTTCTCCAACCAGCTTCTTTTCTTGTTAATGAGTTCCTTCAAGAACTTGGCATATAAGGGCATCTGTTCCAACGCTTCAGCCAGGGGAATGTTGATTTCCAACTTCTTGAAAGTTTCCAGGAATTTGCGAAAGTATTGATCCTTGGTTTCTTTGTTGAACCTCTGTGGATATGGCAGCGGAGGAATGAAGGCTTTCTCCTTTTTCTGTGCTTCTTCCTCTCTCTCATGTATATTGATTGGCTGGTCTTCTTTTCTTTTGGGGTTCTCTGAGTTCTTGTTTGGCACCATATTTTGATCATTGGCTTCCTCCGTATCTGTTGGCTTTTTGCTGCTCTCCACTTGTTTCCTTGTAGTGTCATTGTTGCTCATCAATGTTCTCCCACTTCTTACCTGTATTGCCTTGCACTCTTCCTTAGGATTTGGAATTGTGTCACTTGGTAGTGAACTTGATGGTCTCTCTGTTGCAAAGTGTTTAGAGAGATGGCCTATTTGTCCTTCCATGTTCTTGATAGAAGCTTCTTGATTCTTGGCCATCATTTCTTGGTGTTTCCATATTTTGTCTATCAAGGTTTCCAGGTTAGTGATTCTTTGAGATTCTGGTGATGCTTGTGGTTGGTTGTGAGATGTGGGTGGTGGATGATAGGTGTTTTGGTTGATGGGTTGGTTATGGGTTGGATAATGGTTAGAGTTGGGGTAAGTGCTTTGCGATTTTCTGAATGAATTTTGGTTGTTTTGCTGGTTGTTCCTTGGGTTATTTTGGGTTGTGTTTCTTTGCCATGGCTGTTGGTTATGGTTATGATTATCTCCCCATCTAAGGTTGGGATGATTCTTCCAAGAAGGATTGTAGGTATCACCATAAACTTCATTCTGTCCAGAGTTTTGGTTGTGCATGTACTGTACTTGCTCCTGTTGTTGCTCTTCTTGGCTTTCTTCATTCTGCACTCATACAGTTGATGGGTGGCTTGTGTTCACAACTGCTACTTGAAGGCTTTCAATCCTTTTGGCCATTTGTTCAAACTGTTGTTGAATTTGTTGTTGCATCATCTTGTTTTGAGCCAAAATGGAGTCTACTCCTTCCAGTTCTAGTACCCCCTTTCTCTGTGATGGTTGGCGGGTTCTTTGATGAGCAAAGAAATATTGATTGTTGGCCACCATGTCCACAAGATTCTGGGCTTCCTCAGCAGTTTTCATCAGTTGTAATGAACCTCCAGCAGAGTGATCTAATGCCTCTTGAGATTTCAATGTTAGGCCTTCATAGAAATTCTGCAGCACATCCCATTCATTGAACATTTTCGGAGGACACTTTCTGATTAAGGCTTTGTACCTCTCCCATGCTTCATACAAGGATTCGGTGTCTAATTGTGTGAAAGTCTACACCTCAGTTTTCAGCCTGATGATCCTTTGGGGTGGGTAGAATTCTGCTAGAAATTTAGTCACCAAATCATCCCAACTAGTGATACTTCCTTGGGGAAAAGTATCAAGCCATTGTGCAGCCTTGTCCCTTAATGAGAACGGGAACAACAGAAGCTTGTAAGTTTCAGGATTCACGCCATTGGATTTGACAATGTCACAAATCCTTAAAAAGGTAGATAAATGCTGGTTGGGATCTTCCAATGGGCTACCTTCATAGGAACAATTGTTCTGGACAAGTGTAATGAGTTATGTTAGCTTAAGCAAAAATTCAAACAGTTAGTAGGTTAGTCAAAATTAAAGAAAAAGTGCTTGATCTAAACTACCACCTCACTTAATCATTGTCAATCTATTCAATCCCCGGCAACGGCGCCAAAAACTTGATGTGCGAAAAATGATCCGACACAAAACTCACCGGCAAGTGTACCGGGTCGCACAAGTAATAAAACTCACGGGAGTGTGGTCGATCCCACAAGGATTGAAGGATTGAGCAACTTTAGTTTAGTGGTTGAATTAGTCAAGCAAACAAGTGTTGATTGTGTGAAATTGTGTTGACAGGAATTAAATTGCATAGAATGTAAAGGGGAGTGGGTGATTTGCAGGAAATTAAAGGGAACAAAAAGAAAAAGAGCTGAATCTTAAAGTGCAAGAAATATAAATGACTTGAAAAATAAAAGGGAAATGGGAATTGGATCTGCAGGAATTAAACAGGGAAAAGCAAAACTTAACAGAATGAAGAGTAGTTGATGTAATTAGTTGAACCGGATCTCAAAACTAAAAGGAAAATAAACTTGGTGTAGTAATTAAACAAGGAAATTAAAATGGAAACCAATAGATCTCAGGACCCAAGAGACTAGATAACTAAGTCTAGATCTCAATGCCTTCTTAGATCCAAATTTAGAGAGCAAATGCCAAATTAAAGAAGAGAGCAATGTAGAAATGTAAATCCAAGTTCAATTTTCCAGAAGCTGCAGTAAGAAAAACAGAGAGATCTCAAGGTGAGATTGAGACAAAATTTCCTCAATTCTTCAACACCCAAGACTCAAGACAAGTGTAGATGAAATTGAAAAACAAGAAAACTAAGAGGAAGAGAATTCAATTCTCCTTCCCCAAGACTCAGAATCTCCAAACAGCTCAAAACCCAAAAGCTCTCTACTGTGAATACTATGAGAATTTTTAAAGAAAACTCTAAAAAGAAAAAGCTCCCCTAAAATTTCAAATCCTAAGCTATTTATACACTTTCTTCAAATGATCATTAAGCCTTGAATTGGGCTTTTAGTCTTGATGGAATTGGGTTGATAATAGCCTCCGTTGATTGTTCTTGGTGTTGGGAAGAAATCCATTTGTGAACCGGGCCATGAACCATTCACGTTTGAGTCAACGTTTGAGGAAAACGTTGACTCAAACGTCCCTTGTGTGAGGCATTATGCAGATAGCCCATTTGCTGTCATCCACGTTTGAGCCAACGTTTGAGGTCAAACGTGAGCTCAAACGTGGGTCTTCCCAGGCTCCCTTTTTGGCCAACGTTTGGCCCAACGTTTGAGGCAAACGTTGGCGCAAACGTAGCTCATCTAACCCATCAATTAAGGGTGCTCTTCCATGCTCTTTATTGCCAAAATGTAGCCAACGTTTGACCTCACGTTTGAGGCAAACGTTGGCTCAAACGTTGCTGTGCCCAGGAATGCTATTTCTTTTCTTTTTGGCGCCAACGTTTGACCTCACGTTTGAGGTAAACGTTGGCGCAAACGTTGGCTCCTTCCCCTATTTCTTCTTCAGCCAACGTTTGCCTCAACGTTTGAGGCAAATGTTGGCGCAAACGTTGGCGACATCCAGGGGTGTTCTTCAGCTGCTTCTCACATTTGAGTTAATGTTTGAGGCAAACGTTAGCTCAAACGTTGATCCCTCTTTTCAAGCCCATTCTTGCAACCTTCTTCCAAGCTTTATTCCACCTATCATCAATCAACAATTGTATCAAAGCTATGCCATAATCATGAGAGTTATTCTTCTTCTTGTCACATGAGCAATTATGGCACAAAAACTCATGAAAATGCATCAATTTATCCCTGGTTAATTGAATCAAAGGAAACATGAAATTCAACCCAATTGGCTTACTTATGGCTTAAGAAAGTGTATAAAACTAAATGAAAACAAAGGAAAAAGACTAGTGAAACTAGGCTAAGATGACTTGTCATCAATAGGAACTTAGAATTCAGATAGTGTTATTGATTCTCCTAGTTCAGTATGTTGATTCTTGAACACAGCTACTTTATGAGTCTTGGCCGTAGCCCTAAGCACTTTGTTTTCTAGTATTACCACCGGATACATAAATGCCACAGACGCATAACTGGGTAAACCTTTTCAGATTGTGACTCAGCTTTGCTAAAGTCCCCAATTAGAGGTGTCCAGGGTTCTTAAGCACATTCTTTTTTTTGCTTTGGACCTTGACTTTAACCACTCAGTCTCAAGTTTTCACTTGACACCTTCACGCCACAAGCACATGGTCAGGGACAGCTTGGTTTAGCCGCTTAGGCCAGGATTTTATTCCTTTAGACCCTCCTATCCACTGATGCTCAAAGCCTTGGATCCTTTTTATTACCCTTGCTTTTTGGTTTTAAGGGCTATTGGCTTTTTCTGCTTGCTTTTTCTTTCTCTTTCTCTTTTTTTTTTTGCCATTTTTCTTTTCCCTTTTTTTTTCGCAAGCTCTTCTCTATTCACTACTTTTTCTTGCTTCAAGAAACAATTTTATGATTTTTCAGATTATCAAATAACATGTCTCCTTTTTCATCATTCTTCAAGAGCCAACATATTCATAAACAACAATTTCAAAAGACATATGCACTATTCAGGATTCATTCAAAAAACAAAAAGTATTGTCACCATATCAAAATAATTAAACTAGTTTCAAGGATGAATTCGAAACCCTGTACTTCTTGTTCTTTTGTTTTTAGAACATTTTTCATTTAAGAGAGGTGATGGATTCATAGGACATTCATAACTTTAAGGCATGGACACTTAAATACTAATGATCATGTAATAAGACACAAACATAAACATAAAGCATAGTAAATGAAAAATAGGAAAATAAGAACAAGGAGATTAAGGAACGGGTCTACCTTAGTGAGGGTGATGTCTTCCTCTTCTTGAAGAACCAATGGTGCTCTTGAGCTCCTCTATGTCTCTTCCTTGTCTTTGTTGCTCCTCCCTCATAGCTCTTTGATCTTCTCTAATCTCATGGAGGATGATGGAGTGCTCTTGGTGCTCCATCCTTAGTTTTCCCATGTTGGAACTTAATTCTCCTAGGGAGGTATTGATTTGCTCCTAATAATTCTGTGGAGGAAAGTCCATCCCCTGAGGCATCTCAGGGATTTTATGGTGAGGAATTTCCTCATGCTCTTGTTAAGGTCCATGAGTGGGCTCTCTTGTTGTGCAGTCAAATGCTCTACCACTGAGCTATGGACATTTGAGATGAATCTCTCCATCTTCCATGACTCAGAGGTGGAAGCTTTTGTCTTCCCTTTCCTCTTTCTTGAGGTTTCTCTAGTCTTAGGTGCCATTAATGGTTATGAAAAAACAAAAAGCAATGCTTTTTACCATACCAAACTTAAAAGATTTGCTCGTCCCTGAACAAAAGAAGAAAGGAAGTGGTAGAAGAAGAAGAAAATGGAGAAGATGGAGGTGTGTGAATGGTTTGGCCACTGGGGGTTTAAGGTGGTTATGATGTGTGAAAATGAAGAAGGAATGAGGGGTTTATATAGGGGTGAGGGGAGGTTTAGGGTTCGGCCATTAGGGTTGGATTTGGGAGGGAAAAGAAGTTAAATTTTAGAGGTAGGTGGGGTTTATGGGGAAGAGAAGATGGATGTGAGTGGTGAGGGGGTGATGGGGAAGAGTGATTGAGGTGATTGGTGAAGGGTATTTGGGGAAGAGGGTTATGAAAAGGTGTGAAGAGGAGAGAAGAAAAGGTAGGGATCCTGTGGGGCCCATAGATCCTGAGGGGATCATGTGGGATCCACAGATCCTAAGGGATCAAGGACTTAACATCCCTCCTCCAATTAGGCTTGTAAAACGCCCTTGCTGTGCAATCCTGGCATTTAACGCCAGATTGCTGCTTGTTTCTGGCATTAAACGCCCAAATGTAGCCTGTTTCTGGTGTTTAACGCCAGGTAGATGCTTGTTTCTGGCGTTAAACGCCAGACAGATGCTTGTTTCTGGCGTTTAAACACCAGAATGCTCCTCCTCCAGGGGGTGCTATTTTTAAAAGCTATTTTTCATTCTATTTTTTATTTTTTAGTAGTTTTTGTGACTCCACATGATCATCATCCTAATAAAACACGAAATAACAAAAAGAAAATAAAATAGATATGATTAAATAACATTGGGTTGCCTCCCAACAAGCGCTTCTTTAATGTCAATAGCTTGACAGTGAGCTCTCATGGAGCCTCACAGATAATCAGAGCAAGGTTGGAACCTCCCAACACCAAACTTAGAGTTTGAATATGGGGGTTCAACACCAAACTTAGAGTTTGGTTGTGGCCTCCCAACACCAAACTTAGAGTTTGACTGTGGAGGCTTTGGTTGACTCTGCAGTGAGAGAAGCTTTTCATGCTTCCTCTCCATGGTTACAGAAGGAGAACCTTGAGTCTTAAACACAAGGCAGTCCTCATTCAGTTGAAGGACCAACTCTCCTCTGTCCACATTAATCACAGCTTTTGCTATGGCTAGGAAGGGTCTTCCAAGGATGATGGATTCATCCTCATCCTTCCCAGTGTCTAGGATTATGAAATCAGCAGGGATTTAAAGGCCTTCAACCTTTACTAACACGTCCTCTACTTGTCCATAAGCCTGTTTTCTTGAGTTGTCTGCCATCTCCAATGAGATTTTGGCGGCTTGCACCTCAAAGATCCCAAGTTTCTCAATTACAGAGAGTGGCATTTGTAACACCCTAATATTCAAATCCTTATGCTCGAGTCATAAGTCAATGATATTATGGTGGTATGACTCTCAGGTGGATTTTTAATAAATAAATATAGGTAATTTCGAAAGGAGTATTAATCGAGAAGCCTGAAAAGAGTAGAAATAAAATCGCGAAGACGTATCTCTCACGTTTCGACAACAAAAGATAAACCGTGAAGCCGAAAACGATATACGGACAAGGCATAGAGGAGATTAAGAGATAGATAACAGATAGATATATATAACATAAGTAAATAGCCACTAGTCGCGACCTGTGAAGTTTAGGTCGGCTAGGGTACATTATGAAATTAGTTGACAACCGTATATCCTAATCTCTCCCGAAGGAAACATGAGAGCCTCTATAGGCAAATTCAAAGAGTTCAATACATAATATAAACTTTCCAAAACAAAGGTGGAGAGATTCTAATCAAAACACAAAGTAGAGGAAATAAAGATCTTCGCCGTCTCTCAGACGACCCACAACTCACTTCTGAGCACCTGGACCTATATTTGAAAAATAAGAGATATATACGGAATGAGAACCCCGGGCCCATGGGTTCCCAGTACGGTAAAAGTGCCAAATAAATTCAATGTACTGCAATAAAAAACTCACTAAGCATCCTAAACTTCTTCACCAATCATTCATCCTAGGTTCTCGCTAATCCATGAATAGGCAGCTGTCATAAGGGAGTGCTAAATTCAATTCATGTTTCACATGTTTCCCAACTCGCTGACTCTTCCACGAATCAGACTCAGAATCATAAGCAAAACCATCACCAGTTGTTCTGCCTCAGCAGTTCTATATCAATACATCATCATGCAATCGCATCATCAATTCATCCCATCAAGAACAGCCCTCACACCCACCGACACCAGCATGAGGGGCCTCTCAGTTGTACAAACACAAGCAATACAGGCAAGTAATACACAAACATGATACAAGTAGAACAAGTAGCATATAGTCAGGTAACATAGCATATATGATGTAAAAATCCAAGACAAATGGCAAACCCAAAGAATTCAAACATATGCAAATGATGAATGCCTGCCCTATGGCTGATGATATCATCTGTCGGTTATATAGCCAACCTGACATGTCCTGGTAGCTAACCATTGGACAGAAACACCCATTGCGGAGCAAGTAGGTTTGAGCTACAACCCCTTACTACTACCCGCTCAACCCAGAGCCAGTGGAATAACCACTACTGCGGCTACTACCCAGGCGGGTGTTTAAAAGCTCAACCTGGAGCGAGTGGATTCACCACTACTGCCGCTACTATCCAGGCGTCACAATCTCTGACCTGGAGCAAGTGGGACGAACCACAACCCTTGCTACTACCCAGGTATCTCAAGCATTGCCCGGAGCAAGTGGGACGAACCACAACCCTTGCTACTGCCCAGGTATCTCAAACATATATTCATTCAATCTCAATTCATATTATCAACATTCATTGTACCAAATCTCAAATTCTGACCTGGAGCAAGTGGGACGAACCACAACCCTTGCTACTACCCAGGTATCTCAAGCATTTTCCCGGAGCAAGTGGGACGAACCACAATCCTTGCTACTGCCCAGGCATCTCAAACATATATTCATTCAATCTCAATTCATATTATCAACATTCATTTGACCAAATCTCAAACATTAACTTGGAGCAAGTGGGACGAACCACAACCCTTACTACTACCCAAGTATCACAAATAAACATTTATTCATAATCACCCTTCATTATTATCAATTCTCAAACAATGACCCGGAGCAAGCGGGACGAACCACGACACTTGCTACTACCCAGGTATCACAAATACACATTTATTCAAAACTCCATGATTAAACTCGTTTATCATAATCCTCCTTTCCCGTCTCATACCCGGAGCAAGTGGACAACGCCACTGCCTACTACCCGGGGTCGCACATCACATTTCAATATTTTTTCATTATTATCCATTTAACATATTCATTCGTTAATCATATATGCATTTATACTCAGCCATAAACAATAATGGCTTTGCCGTAACCCGGCAATAACTCAACCATCCGGCTCATGGTCCAATCAAGAACGGGCCATTTATCAATAAATATAGCCCTCCGGCTGATGACATACACGGTACTTCCACCGTCATCCTCCATATCTCATATAATCATCTTTGATCATCATTGATCATAACTTTTCCCATTGCTTCACTCGCAAGTTACCACATTCCCTAGCTCCTTTCTCATTGCTAGGCATATCATAATGATTTAATACATAAGAGGTGAGATCAGAGGCTTAGAAGTATGAGATTTGGCTTTTAAAACTCAAAAATCAACTTTGGCATGAAAACAGCGCCACGCGTACGCGTACTCCACACGCACGCGTGGATGGCCACAAAACTCATCGACGCATATGTGTCATGCATTCGAACAGGTGGATTGAAAATTTGCCAAACGACGCGTACGCGTCAGCCACGCGTACGCGCAGATACATTTGTGCCCCAGGCACAAAACTGGCACAACTCTCGGAAAAATGGTTGGGCATTTGGTGCAGCGCATCGACGTGCCCGCGCACACCACGCGCACGCGTGGATGGTGCTTTCTTGAAGAACGGCGCGTACGCGCCAAGTGCGCATACGCGCGGAGGGTCGTTCTGCTAAAAAAATTTTTAAGTTAAAAGCTGCAGAATTTACAGATTCAACCCCCAATCTTCCGACGGACATAACTTTCTCATTTTAAATCATTTTCACCCGTTCTTCGAACGGCATGGACATCCCGGATCCAATTTCATTTCTAAAAAGATTTGGCACAAAACAGAGATCCGTAGTCCAAGTTATGTCCTATCAAAGTATGCCCAAAAACCATGTTTTCATACAAAACCACAAGGTGCCATTTTCAAAACAAGCCATTTTCAACTCTTCAAAATCAACCAAAACATGCCAATTTTAACCCTTTTTGAAATCAATCAAAATATACCAAAATCCACATCAAGTCATCCTCAACTCACACATTGACACTTTACCAAAAATTCCCAAAACCACATCCAACCATTTTAACACTTCTCAATCAAATGGCTAAAGGACAAACACAATATCATGTCATACATCCTTCCTCATCCCAATTTCCAATAATACCATTTCCAATCAACCATCATTATACCTAATCAATATCATACTCACTATCACGTGATTTCACCCACAAATCAACCTTAATCATTCTCCAAGCATATATCACAACATACATATCTCTAATGCATCATCATACCATCAAGGCATCAATAATCATAATCACATATATGATCATATAATATATCTCAACCGAACCAAACATACCTCATCTACATAATTTCACACAAAATTACCAAATTCCACACTTCAACTTCTCAAATCTTATTATTCAATAACCAACCTAATCATTCATATATTCATTATCTGAAATTCATCCAATCACTTGTGCCATCATACAATGCACACATCGACTTACCTTTCTTACCTCTTTCCGGCCTCCGGCCCAAAATTCACAGCCTCCGGCCCAATTTTCACCCAACATCACCAAATACACTAACATAACCAATATCACATACATACATCAACCTAGGGCTCATAAAAATGACAAATTACAAGGGTTTGAGAACTTCTTACCTCAGCCCATATGAAGTAGGGATAGAACTCACTTAGAATCCATGATGGAGTATCCCTAAACACCCAAAATCACAAGATTTCAACTCTAACTACCCAAAAACGTGTAACAGTGGGGAATTTCGAAATCTGGGCAGAGATGAATGGAATACTCACCACCAAACTTAGATAAAATTGTAGAGGATGAGAAGAGGACGCGTGGCCGCAAACGGCTCGTCAATCGGAGCTCCGTAGCTCAAGTTATGGTGGTTTGAAGATCAAAGAGAGTTAGGTTTTCTCTCTTCTCTTCTCTCTTCTCAAATCAGTGCCCCAACCCCTCTTTTTAGGGTAAAATGAGCTGAAATTCTCACAACTAATGTTTATATATGTTGGGTCTTAGGCCCACTTAGGCCCGGTTCACTTATTTTTGCCCATTGGCCCAATTTTGGGCCAAAACCTTTAAGATTAGCGCTCTAAATCGCACTTTAAATATTTCTACCTTCCCTAATTATAATTCCTCATTTCTTAATCTTATTTACCCATAATCAATTTTCTCAGCTGTAGTACCAGACAGATCTCAGCTGGTACTGCCAGTCAAAATTCCACAGCGCGCTTTTACGCAGAAAACTATATTTTCCGACTTGGAAAAATTCACTGAATCCAAATATCATATTTAAATTATCAAATTCCAATTGCCAAATATTCCAACCATATTCGCTCCTATTTAACTTATTATTTAATTAATTTCGGTTAGACCGGGTATTACAGCATTAAGTTTATGCCTGACCCTAGGTCACACAGAGCCTTCTCAAAGGTCATGGTGCCTATGTTACAGGGAATTAGGAATTTACCAGGATCCTATTTCTTTTGAGGTAGAGTTTACTAATCCAAGGCATTTAGTTCCTTGATGAGCAATGGAGGTTTATCCTCCCAAGTCTCATTGCCAAATAATTTGGCATTCAGCTTCATGATTGCTCCTAAATATTGAGCAACTTGCTCTTTAGCAATGTCTTCATCTTCTTCAGAAGATGAATAGTCATCAGAGCTCATGAATGGTAAAAGGAGGTTCAATAGAATCTCTATGGTCTCTATATGAGCCTCAGATTCCTTTGGTTCCTCAAAGAAAAACTCCTTATAGGTCAATGGACGTCCCAGGAGGTCTTCCTCACTAGGATTCACGTCCTTCTCCTCCTCTCTGGGTTCGGCCACACTAAGTAAGGTAATGGCCATGCACTATCTTTTTCGATTCTCTTCTGTATTGCTTGGGAGAGTACTAGGAGGAATTTCAGTGACTCTTTTACTCAGCTAGCCCACTTGTGCCTCCAAATTTCTAATGGAGGACCTTGTTTCATTCATGAAACTCAGAGTGGCCTTAGATAGATCAGAGACTATATTTGCTAAGCTAGATGAATTCTGCTCAGAATTCTCTGTCTGTTGCTGAGTGGATGATGGAAAAGGCTTGCTATTGATAAACTTGTTTCTTCCACCATTATTAAAGCCTTGTTGAGGCTTTTGTTGATCTTTCCATGAGAAATTTGGATGATTTCTCCATGAGGGATTATAGGTGTTTCCATAGGGTTCACCCATGTAATTCACCTCTGCTATTGCAGGGTTCTCAGGATCATAAGCTTCTTCTTCAGAAGAGGCCTCTTTAGTACTATTGGATGATTCCTTCAATCCATTCAGACTCTGAGAGATCATATTGACTTGCTGAGTCAATATTTTATTCTAAGCCAATATGGCATTCAGAGTATCAACTTCAAAAACTCCCTTCCTTTGAGGCGTCCCATTATTCACAGGATTCCTTTCAGAAGTGTACATGAACTGGTTATTTGCAACCATGTCAATGAGTTCTTGAGCTTCTACAGGCGTTTTCTTTAGGTGAATGGATCCACCTACAGAATGGTCCAATGACATCTTAGATAATTCAGACAGACCATCATAGAATATATCCAGGATGGTCCATTCTGAAAGCATGTCAGAAGGACACTTTTTGGTCAGTTCCTTGTATCTCTCCCAAGTTTCATAGAGGGATTCACCTTCCTTCTGTTTGAAGGTTTGAACATCCACTCTAAGCTTGTTAAGCTTTTGAGGAGGAAAGAACTTGGCTAAGAAAGCTGTGACCAGCTTATCCCAAGAGTTCAGGCTATCTTTAGGTTGAGAGTCTAACCATATTCTACCTCTGTCTCTTACAGCAAACGAGAAAAGCATAAGACTGTAGACCTCGGGATCAACCCCATTGGTCTTAACAGTATCACATATCTGCAAGAATTCAGTTAAGAACTGAAAAAGATCTTCTGATGGAAGTCCATAAAAGTTGCAGTTCTATTGCATCAGAGAAACTAATTGTGGTTTCAGCTCAAAGTTGTTTGCTCCAATGGCAGGGATTGAGATGCTTCTTCCATGTAAATTGGAATTTGGTGCAGTAAAGTCACCAAGCATCTTCCTTGCATTGTTATTATTTTCGGCCATGTCTCCTTCTTTTTCGAAAATTTCTGTCAGATTTTCTCTAGAGAGTTGTGCTTTAGCTTCCCTTAGCTTCCTCTTCAGAGTCCTTTCAGGTTTAGGATTAGCTTCAACAAGAATGTTCTTATCCTTGTTCCTGCTCATATGAAAAAGAAGAGAACAGAAAATATGGAATCCTCTATGTCACAGTATAGAGATCCCTTATGTAAGTATAAGAAGACAATAATGGAGGAAGGAAAAGATAAGAATCCAAACACAAGGGAGAAGAATGAGTTCGAATTCTTGGGTGAAAGAGGGGTGTTAGTAGATGAATAAATAAACAGAAAGGGATGAGAGATAAGAGAATTCGAAAATTAAACAAAATAAAATAAAAATATTTTTGTTTTTAATTTAAAATCAAAGTTAGAATTCGAAAATAAGAAAGAAAAATGAAACTAATTTAAATTGAAATTTAAAACAATTAGTTAATTAAAATTGAATTTTGAAAAAGAGGGAAGGGATTTTCGAAAATTAGAGAGAGAGTTAGTTAGGTAGTTTTGAAAAAAATAAGAATCAAACAAAAAGTTAAGTGGTTAATTGAAAAAGATTTGAAAATCAAATTTTGAAAAGATAAGAAGTTAGAAAAGATTTTGAAATTAATTTTGAAAAAGATTTGATTGAAATTTATTTTGAAAAAGATTTGAAAAAGAAATTTAAAAAGATTTGATTTTGAAAATTAAAGTTAATTACTTAACTAACAAGAAACTAAAAAGATATGATTTAAAATTTAAAGATTGAGCCTTTCTTAATAAGCAAGTAACAACTTAAAATTTTTGAACCAATCACATTAATTGTTAGTAAAGATTTTGAAATTATGAAATGAAATTAAGAAAAAGATTTTGAAAATCAATTTGAATTTTCGAAAATATGAAAGAAAAAATGAAAAAGATTTTATTTTTGAAAAAAGATTTGAAAAAGATAAGGTTTTTAAGTTGAAAATTTGACTTGACTCATAAGAAACAACTAAATTTTAAAAACTTTTGACTAAATCAAATCAAATTTTCGAAAATTATGAGTGAAATAAGGGAAAGATATTTTTTTATTTTTGAATTTTTAATGAAGAAAGAGAAAAACATCAAAAAGACTTAATGCATGAAAAGTTTGGATCAGATCACACAATGCATGCAAGAACACTTTGAATGTCAAGATGAACACCAAGAACACTTTGAATGTCAAGATGAACATCAAGAATTTATTTTTGAAAATTTTTAAGAAAAGAAAAACATGCAAGACACTAAACTTAAAAATTTTAATGTTTAGACACTAACAAATCAAAAATGCATATGGAAAACAAGAAAAGACACAAAACGAGAAATTTTAAAGATAAAACAAGAACAACTTGAAGATCATGAAGAACACCATGCATGAGTTTTCGAAAATTTTAATGAAATTAAAAATATGCAATTGACACCAAACTTAAAAATTAACACAAGACTCAAATAAGAAACATCAAATAATTTTTGATTTTATGATTTTATAAAAAAAATTTTTGTATATTTTTCGAAAATTATTTTGAAAAGGAGAATAAGGATTTCAAAATTTTTAATGAGAATTCCAAGAATCTTGCAATGTTAGTCAAAAGCTCCGGTCCAGGAATTAGACATGGCCTACTAGCCAGCCAAGCTTTCAGTGAAAGCTCCGGTCCAAAACACTAGACATGGCCAATGGCCAGCCAAGCTTCAGCATACATAGTTCAAGCATGTGAAGAAGAAGCCTTAGTCCAAAAGAATTTAGACATGGCTTTTACAGCCAGCCAGGCTTCAACATATCTCATGAAATTCTAGAATTCCTTCTTAAAAATTCTGAAGAACATGGAATAATTTATTTTTTTTAATTTTTTTAAAATATTTTATTATTTTTTTCGAAAATAAAAAAGAATAAAAATAAAAACTTAAAATTAAAATAAAATTACCTAATCTGAGAACAAGATGAACTGTCAGTTGTCCAAACTCGAACAATCCCCGGTAACGGCGCCAAAAACTTGGTGCACGAAATTGTGATCATCAGCAATGGCGCCAAAAACTTGGTGCTCTCAAACGTGAATCACACTTTGTCACAATTCCGCACAACTAACCAGCAAGTGCACTGGGTCGTCCAGTAATAAACCTTACGTGAGTAAGGGTCGATCCCACGGAGATTGTCGGCTTGAAGCAAGCTATGGTCATCTTGTAAATCTCAGTCAGGCGAATTCAAATGGTTATGGTGAATTGATAATTAAAATATAATTAAAGATAGAGATACTTATGTAATTCATTGGTGAGAGTTTCAGATAAGGGTATGGAGATGCTTAGTTCCTTCTGAATCTCTGCTTTCCTACTGCTGTCATCCAATCCTTCATACTCCTTTCTATGGCAAGCTGTATGTTAGGCATCACCGTTGTCAATGGCTACATCCTGTCCCCTCAGTGAAAATGGTCCAATGCGGTTTCACTGCATGGCTAATCATCTGTCGGTTCTCGATCATGCTGGAATAGGATCCATTGATCCTTTTGCGTCTGTCACTACGCCCAGCACTCGCGAGTTTGAAGCTGGTCGCAGCCATCCCTTCCCAGATCGTACTCGGAATACCACAGACAAGGTTTAGACTTTTCGGATCTCAAGAATGGCCGTCCATGGATTCTAACTTATACCACGAAGACTCTGATTAAGGAATCCTAGAGATACTCATTCAATCTAAGGTAGAACGGAAGGGGTTGTCAGGCACGCGTTCATAGGTTGGAAATGATGATGAGCGTCACGATCATCACATTCATATTGAGGTGTGAATGACTATCTTAGAATCGGAATAAGCTTGAATTGAACAGAAAAACAATAGTACTTTGTATTAATTCATGAGGAACAGTAGAGCTCCACACCTTAATCTATGGTGTGTAGAAACTCTACCATTGAAAATACATAAGTGATAGAGGTCTAGGCATGGCCTAGTGGCCAGCCTCCATGATCTCAGAACTAAACGTCCAGAGATGATCCAAGGATGTAAATACAATAGTAAAAAGTCCTATTTTTACTAACTAGTTACTAGGGTTTACAGAAATGAGTAATTGATGCAGAAATCCACTTCTGGGGCCCACTTGGTGTGTGCTTGGGCTGAGTATTTACACGTGTAGAGGCTTCCCTTTGAGTTGAACGCCAGTTTGTAACCTGTTTCTGGCATTTAACTCCACTTTGCAACCTGTTTTTGGCGTTTAACTCCAGAATGCAACATGGAACTGGCATTGAATGCCAGTTTGCATCGTCTAAACTCGGGTAAAGTATGGACTATTATATATTGTTGGAAAGCCCTGGATGTCTACTTTCCAACGCAATTGAGAGCCTGCCATTTGGAGTTCCGTAGCTCCAGAAAATACACTTTGAGTGCAGGGAGGTCAGAATCCAACAGCATCTGTAGTCCTTCCTCAACATCTGAATCTGATTTTTGCTCAAGTCCCTCAATTTCAGCCAGAAAATACCTGAAATCACAGAAAAACACACAAACTCATAGTAAAGTCCAGAAATGTGATTTTTATTGAAAAACTAATAAAAATATACTAAAAACTAACTAAATTATACTAAAAACTATGTAAAAATAATGCCAAAAAGCGTATAAATTATCCGCTTATCACTTTTAATTTAATTTAGATAATTTCTTCCTTTTGGCTCTGGTTAAGTAATTGGTGATACTTGAGTTCTCAAATAAAGTAGTGGTTGAAATTAGGAGTTGCTGATTAATTTGAGTTCCAATAACTCTAGCCTTTCCAAAGGAAAGACTAGGACTTGTGGGATCAAATTAGTTCATTCTTAACTTACCTTCATAGTTAAAGGTTAACTAAGTGGGATTAAAACCCAATTCTCATCACCGTTGATAAGGATAACTAGGATAGGACTTCTGATTGTTATACCTTGCCAAGAGATTTTATTATTATTAATTTATTTTTCTTGTCATTTAATCTACTTGTTCCTTATTTTAAAAACCCAAAATTCTACCTTTTTCATAACCAATAATAAATCATACTTCCCTGCAATTCCTTGAGAAGACGACCCGAGATTTGAATACTTCGGTTTATAAATTTTATTGGGTTTGTTACTTGTGACAACCAAAACGTTTGTACGAAAGGGATTCCTTGCCAGTTTAGAAGCTATACTTGCAACGAGGATTTATTTTTAGAAAATTCTAGATCGCGCAGGAATTCAGTTCGTCAATCATCTTCACAGAAGGAGCACAACCTGAAGAATAAAACGACCGCTAGGATAACTAAGGTGGTTGAGTTCCTTTCATTCTATATTCCCTCCCGCTTTTACTATATCATGTTCCAGTTTTCTACTATTTTGCTTTCTTTGTTGCATGATCCTTTATTTGTTAGAATCCTAGGTCTAGTTTAGTTTTCTCTTAATTGCTTTAATTCTGAGTATTGGCATCAGCAATTACTTTGTCCTTGGCATATCGGACATTCGTAGCCGAACGAAGGAGCATTCTCTGAACTCAGGGCAAGGAGCCTTCCAGGGGCATCTTAGCAAGTCTTAATCTCATATCCTCATTCATAAGATGACGATCCAAGAAATCAGGGGCCCAAAACTCCTTATCTAACATGCACCCAAATGATGATGGAGCCAGAACATCGGCATAATGCTTTCCTGTGCTCTTTAATTTTTTCTACTTTGGAGAGTTGTTGGGAGAATCTTTTTCCAAAATATGGACCTTGGGACTTTGTCCCTCTCCACTTTCTTCGATCCTCCGAGGTAGTGGTTGCCGGTTGATGGTAGCAAAAGAGGAAATCATGTATCACCACTTGTGCTAATCGGTGGAGGTTGAGTTTCCAACCTCTTCTTCATGGTGGCAATAGCAGCAAGTCGTCCACCCATGTCAACTAAAATAAGAGTATAAAGGTTTCAATAAGGAAGCGAAATCATGAATATAAAAGGAAGAGAGTAACAAAAGCAAAGCTTATTGATAGCATTCCGAGCAGCCTACTCATTCACTATAATATCTCTCAAACTAAGAGGGTATTCATTCTATAGTAACATTAGCATATTAATGCTCACAAGTTTGGAAGCATTAACACTGCTCACTCAGATTTTCGGAGAAAACATGTTAAAATTTTAGTATAAGTTAAATTTCTTTTGACCTTCCAAGGTCATGAAAAAAGGAGTTGTACCCTCAACTCCTTCAATTTTGAAAAACTTTTATTTAAATTCATGGTAAGACTCTTCAAATGGATTGAAAATTCATCTATTCGGACACCTCAGAAAAAAATGAACTCACGTCCTTGTGATTTAAAGAGAACTCTTAAAGTGAATAAATAGAAGAAAACCCTAAAGGTGGATTGAATGTCTAAAAATGAGCATAGAAGCTCAAAATAGCGAACAATGGCCCAGCTATTCGGGTGTAGTTGAGAAGAGGCACATCCGGTATGAGTTAAGACATTCACTTGAAAATCGGTAAAAGGAAGCCGAATCTCTATTTGGGAGAACAAAGTCTCATATATCCATAACCAGTTTGAGGTAGTGCTAGCATGTTCATTAATATGGCACAACGGATCTCCGGACCTAGGGATCGAGAAAACATACAAATTGCTCAAATCTGAATTGAATATAACCCTGGCCTCCCACATGTTATCAAATTCCTCTCGTGTTATGGCAGAAGGGGTAACCTTAACCTCCTTAGATACCCAAAAATAAATATCTATATCAAGTTTGCTATTCATTAGCAGAGCAAGGGTAGGTTGAGACCTCGGATGATTAGCAGCTCCCCCATGTTCACGGTTTACGATAATCTTTTTCCTCGCCGTTTTAGAAAAACCTACAAGCGCACCATCACTATGTTACCAAGGAGTGAGAAACTCTAAAGTTTAACTTAAAAAATGCAAAAGTTCACCATAATTCTAGAAAATATAGAAGAGTGTTGGAAAATGGGGCAAGAATAGAAACCATCGCTATCAAGTTAGGGAAACTTAAAACCGTTGTGCTCCTACTACACTAAACCTAATCAAAGGTATCAAATACAAAGAAATCGTGGAGGGAATACAGGAAACAATGCCAAAAAACATAAGCAAAGCACACGAAGCAATAAAAAAAGTTAAAGTACGAAGCAAAATCAGAAATGTTCATTAGCAAGATGACAAAAAAAAAGAGGGAAAGAAGGGTGGAAATAAATACCTTATTGAAATCTACTATGAATACTCATTGAAATTTGAAAACGCGCTTGTGAAAAGCAACCTTTTTCTAAGAACGATAGAGGAAGACGACTAGAACGAAGAGAGGTTCCTTAGAAGGGAGAAGAAGTGCTTTTTAGAAAGTAAAGTTAAAGTGAAAGATTATTTTATTAGGAGTTAATATTGCATTGATTGATGGAGAAAAAATCCATAAATGACCGGACGGTTCGAAAACTGAAGAAAGTTATAACCACGCCAAGAGAGCCAAAGGAAAACGTTTAGTTTCCTTAGGAACCCCTCAAAATTCCAATTAAATCACACCCCCAAACCCAACTTCATAAACTCGGGTACTCTTCATGGAGTCATGCATCAAAGTCAAAAGACCCAAGTTTGTTGGGGGCACTATTCTAGACAAATAACGACGTAATGAAATAGCAATCAAATAAGAATTCAACGTTACTCAATGTTATAAAATAATGTCGGAAATGGCTACGCCTGAAAGAGCGAAACTCTCGCGCGATCTAGAATTTTTGCAAATAAATTCGTGTTGTAAGTATAGCTTCTAGACCGACAAGAATTCCTTCTTTACAAAAGTTTTGTTTGTCACTTAAGCAAACCCAATAAAATTGATAACCGAGTATTTAAACCTCGGGTCGTCTTCTCAAGGAATTGCAGGGAGGTATGACTTATTATTAGCTATGAAAAAGGTAGAATTTTGGGTTTTTAATGTATAAGATAAAAAGCAAGAATAGTAAATGGCAAGAAAGTAAATTGTAAGGAATTAATTTAAGTAAATAATAAAACTCTTGGCAAGGTATAAGAACTGGAAGTCCTATCCTAGTTATCCTTATCAATTGTGATGAGAATTGGATTTTTCTCCCACTTTGTTAACCTCTAACTATGAAGGTAAATCAAGTGGACTAATTAGCTTGATCCTCAAGTCCTAGTCAATCCCTGTGGGAAGACTAGCTTTAGAGCGATCTAGATCAATTAGTAATCTGCCAATTTCAAGCACTGCTTTATTTGATAACTCAAGCGTCACCAATTACTTAACCAGAGCCAAAAGGGAAGAGAATCTACTCGAATGAAAATAATTTGGATAAATTGAAAGCATTCATAGTATAAATAAAACAATCTTATAACTGAAATATCTCAAATTATATTAAATAGAATATTCAAATCTAACATGAAAAAGTTCATAAATTAAATAGAGAAAATAAATAAAAGGAACTTTGAACCTGAGAAGAAGTTGAAATAATAAGTTGAAATAATAAAGTTGAAATACTAATTCCTTTAAGAGGAATCCTAGTCCTAAATCATAAGAGAGAGGAGAGAACCTCTCTCTCTAAAAATTATATCTAAAACTAAAAATTATGAATTATGAGCTGATGATTATGAATAAATGGATTCCCCCATTTTATAGCCTCTAATCTGTGTTTTTTGGGCCAAAAACTGGGTCGAAAATAGCCCAGAAATCGCTGGAGAAGAAATCTACCACGCTGATTTTCGTTACTGCGACGAGTCCGCATGGAGCACGCGTTCGCGTTGCCTAGCGTCAGGGAAACTATGACATATTATATATCAAATCGAAGCCCCGGACGTTAGCTTTCCAACGCAACTGGAACCGCGTCGTTTGGAACTCTGTAGCTCAAGTTGTGACCGTTTTAGTGCGAGAGGGTCAGGCTGACAGCTTTGCAGTTCCTTCAACTTCTTGTATTCCTTCCACTTTTGCATGCTTCCTTTCCATCCTCCAAGTCATTCCTGCCCTGTAATCTTTGAAATCACTTAACACACATATCAAGGCATCGAATGGTAATAAGAGAGGATTAATATTAACAAATATAAGTCCAAAGAAGCATGTTTTCAATCATAGCACAAAATCAGGAAGGAAAAAGTATAACCATGCAAATAGTATGAATAAGTGGGTAAAGAGTTGATAAAAATCACTCAATTGAGCATAAGATAAACCATGAAATAGTGGTTTATCAACGCCATTAAGTTAAGAAACTGCTGAATCATGGCATTAAGAGCACCGCTTAATGATAGTGAATGCTGGAAAAATGGCAATCCTGTAACGTAGGAATAAAAGGAAAAGAAACTCATTAGGTAAATTCTGAACTAAATCACGCCATCAAAACTCATTGCTAACTTAAGTATCGGAGTATTTTGTAGATTGTCCCTTAGCCTGATTCTATATTCTCCGAAGTTAGGATCTCTTATCTTCGAACTCTCCTGATCTTCACCTGTGGTACAAACAATATTATAATTTAAATATTCTTTGAATAATTTTTAAATGGTCCGTTTTCTAATAATTATTGTTACCGCCATGACCCTCTAACATGCAATAGAGAGGTACGATGGATTCGTTTTAATTAAGTATACTAATCGTTGGTGGTAACGAATCATATGCAGTTGGCTTTTATCTACCTTAAGAGGCACTGATCTTTAATTTGATTGAGGCTTACTAGTAAATCACACATAATCCGATCTGATATCTAATTTATCCAAGGCGCTTTATACTTTTTTCTGTTGCTGAAGTGTTGTTTTATTGTCCCTCCATGATTTGTGTTGATATCTATTACTATGATCTATCATTTTCAGAAGCGCTGATATTGCGCAAGTTGATCTACTTGTGTTTCCTTTTACTTCTTAGTTTTCTCCCTTTTTAATCGTCAGATTCGTGTTAAGAATTAAGACGAATAAGACGTTGATACGTGGTTTTCTCATTCTCATGGATGCCGATCATGACTGGCCCCAACACTATTGTCGTCAACTACTTATTTTGGCAATGTGAGTGTGGTTGTGCCGTGAACTTGGACAATAGATGCATTTTTATTTTTAAGGTATTTTGTTTTTGCTCACAGAAGGTATGTTTTTTTCTTTGGACTTGGGAAGGTGTGTTTTATTACGATATGAAAATAAGTAAATAACTACAACAGCCCATACAGCACAACTCAAGCCCATTACTGAAGTCCACAAAAAATAGTCTCATGACAGTGGAAATCATCAGTTCTTCACCTCTCATCAAAATCATGATTGATATTTTTTTGATAGTGATGATTGATTGCTGTTGCTCACAAATATATTTGATTCTCAATCGCACAACTTACCTAGTTTGATATGGCAACAGGTTGACTCACATGTAATTTGGATTTATTTTTGTCCCTTGTGTTGATCTTTGAGCACTTTATTTATCTTAACGCAATTAACTTTTTTATTTGCAAAAGAACCGTCAATTTATGAAGTATTAAAATATGGAAAGTTCTACCGTGGTAAAAAAATATTTTAAAGGACTAGAATCTTTATATAATTTTTTTTTTAATTTTAGAGTTTATTTGATATTAAATCAATTTAGAATTAGAGTATATTTTTTTATTCATTTGCACATGAGGCACAACCACATGTTATTTTTTTGACGGTCAAAATGACCATTCTACCCTCCATACAAATAAAATTATTCCATTTTATTCTCTAATTTTTCAATTTTTTTGACAAATACAATTACAAATTAAAATTACATTACATAAGTGAATTATAATTAAAATAGTCCCTTTCATGTATTAGTGACATAACACACCCTTTATAATTTAAATAGTACTTTTCGTATAATAATGACACATAATTTATATTTAAACACTTATCAAAAAAATCATATTAACATTTTATAAATTGAATAATCTATTACAGTAGTTTTTATTCTTAAT
>NC_029789.2:65534711-65545068 GCF_000816755.2 Arachis ipaensis | reverse complement strand
TCAATGCTTGATTATTGAATTGAGAATAGTTAATAGCATAGTCCAAACCTAACAATGAACTCTCACAATCAAAGTTTAAATCGAAGAATTGTCACAATCTAAAACAAATATAAACTGGGAGTTTAAATTCCAGGATCGTTTTTTCTAGAAGTTGCAAATAAAGTGTTCAATTACTGGCTATAGGGAAATAGGGTTGAGATTACAAGGGGCAAAAAATGTAAATGATAAGGAATGAAAAATGCATGCAAGGAATTAAAGAAGCAAACAATAACTAAATATAAAAGGGAGTCAAACTCAAGACAATTAATCAAAGAAAAGGGAGATTCAAATGCTAAGAAACCTCTTGGCAAGGATTGGAAGTTAAGGTTACGATGAGTTATTTCATGCCGGTGTAGAATTTATCAATAAATGCAATTGTAGTATAGTCTTGATAAACCACTATTTTATGATTTATCTTGTGCTTAATTGAGTGGATTTTATCAATCTTTCTTACACTTGTTCATACAAATTGCATGTTTTACATTTTCCTTCCTGATCGTATGCTATGATTGAAAACATGCTTCTTTGGCCTTATATTTGCTAATATTAATCCTCTCTTATTACCATTCGATGCCTTGATATGTGTGTTAAGTGATTTCAGGATTTACAGGATAGGAATGACTTAGAGGATGGAAAGGAAGCATGCAAAAGTGGAAGGAATACAAGAAACTGAAGGAACTGCTAAAGCTGTCCAACCTGACCTCCTGGAACTAAAACGATCATAACTTGAGCTATAGAGGTCCAAATGACGCGATTTTAGTTGCGTTGGAAAGCTAACGTCCGGGGCTTCGCTACGATATATAATTTTCCATAGCTGCCTCGAAGCCAGGTGACACGAACGCGTGGATCACGCGGACATGTGACCTGGCAAAACCCCAATCCACCATAACGCGTGGACGACGCTTCCGCGTCACTTTCCCGTGACCTGTACATACCAGAAATCGCTGAGGGCAATTTCTGGACTATTTTTGACCCAGGTTTTGCCCCCATAAAACACATATTAGAGGCTATAAAGTGGGAGAATCCATTCATTCAGCAACAACACATCATACATACACAATTTTAGGTTTTAGATGTAGTTTTAGAGAGAGAGAGGCTCTCTCATCTCTCTTAGGATTAGGATTTTATGTTCTTCAATTATAGGTTCAATGTTTCTTTTTATTTATTTTATCAATTTAGTTTATGAATCCTTTATGTTTAGATTGATTTTCTATTATTAATGCAATTGAGGTATTTCAGATTTATGATTTTTATTTAGCCTTTTATATTCTTGGCTTTAATTGATTAATTGGAGACTCTTGAGTTATCAAACTCATCGTGATTGATAATTGTTATTTTTGCTAATTGATTTGAATTTCAATAACTCTAGCCCTTTCCTTAGGAATCGGCTAGGACCTGAGGATCAAATTAATTAGTCCACTTGACCTTCCTTTGTTTAGTAAAGGGTAACTAAGTGGGATTAAAACCCAATTTTCATCACCGTTGATAAGGATAACTAGGATAGAACTTCTAATTCTCATACCTTGCCAAGAGTTTACTTTATAATTATTTATTTATTTTTCTTGCCATTCAAATTACTTGTTCCATATTTCAAAGATCCAAAATTCTACCTTTTCCATAGCTAATAATAAGTCATACTTCCCTGCAATTCCTTGAGAAGACGACCCGAGGTTTAAATACTTCGGTTATAAATTTTTATTGGGTTTCCTTAAGTGACAACCAAAACTTTTGTAAGAAAGGAATTCTTGTCGGTCTAGAAGCTATACTTACAATGCAAATTTATTTGTGAAAATTCTAGTTCGCGCGAAAGTTTCGCTCATTCAAAATGGCGTCGTTGCCGAGGAATTGCAAACGTGTGCCTTATTATTGGTTATTGTAAATATTTACTTTTAAATTGATTTTTTCGAAAAAAAATTCATATTTTTATTTTAAAATTTTTTATCTTATCTTATCTTAGTTTTAAATTTCAAAATTCAAATCTTTTTCAAAAATTATATCTTTTTCAAAATCTTATCTTATCTTATTTCAAATTTCAATATTTAAATTTCAAAATTCAAAAATTCAAATTTCAAAATTTAAAATTAAAATTTTAAAAATCAAACTTTTTCAAAATTTAAATCTTTTTCAAATCCTTATCTTATATTGTTGACTTTTTCAAAATTCAAATTTCAAAAATTTAAAATTCAAATTTCAAATTTCAAATTAAAAAATTTAAATTTCAAAACTTTAAATTTCAAAACCTTTTAAATTAAAAACTTATCTTTTCTTACCTAACTTATCTTATCTTTTCTAATCTTAAAATCAAATCTTTTTCAAACTTTTTTCTCTTATTTATTTTATTTTATTTTATTTTATTTTGCTTGTTTATTTGTTTTTTATTTTTAATTTTTATTAGTTACTATGAGTTCTCACCCCCATCGCTTTGAGTTTGGTTCCAATGCTATTACAAGGAATGGAAGTTATAACAGGAACATGCATCGGGGTCAAAACAATCAGAGATGGAAGGAGCCACGAGGATCTGATCAACCCTCTCGGTAACAACACCTTCTACAGTACCACAGACAAAGACCATTCCACAATGCATACCGAGATAATAATTATGGTGGACCCCCTTCTAGTTACCTACAAGGCCCACCATATGATTATGAACCGCCTCCTCAACACAACTCTGGACCACCATACTCACAAGCCCCCTACTATCAAACATCATCACATGATTCTGACCCTTATCCACCATACCAACCACCTTATGAGCCATATGAACCATGCATAAAACCACCCCAATTCTCCATTTTACCAGCGCAACAAGAATCAAGGGAGCAACTCAAGGAAACATTTGAAAAATTTCATGCCACACTTCACCAATTGAATCAAGCGATAAATCAACTGCCTTCCTGACGTTCAGACACTCAAGAAACCCCCATGGCTTCATGTGGGCAATCTAATGAAGAACATGGCATGAAGGAAATACTAGAAACTCCAATGGACAGTAAGGAGCATGATTTTATACTGGAACAAGTGGAGGAAGCTGTAATTATTGTAAAAGAAGAAGTGGTTGAAGACTTTGAAGATGCTGAACCTCCATGGGAAAGTCAAGTTATAGAGCCTCCTTCAAAGACGTTTGAAATTGATGTTGAGGAGGGTGTACAACCTCCAAGGCATATCATGGTTGAAGACTTTGAAGAGGTTGATCAAGAGATGGATTCAATCATTGATGAATTCTTATCTACAATTGAATCCTCTCCCATTGGACTTGACATGGATATTAAAGAAGAAGAAGCACAACCTTCCATGCCCTTGGTAAGCAATGAAGAAGATATTGAATTGGAAGAAAGCTACCAAGAGGAAGAGGTTGATATCACTTTGCCAAAGCTGCTGGAGACCTCTCCACCTAAGTCACCATCATCCTTCACAACATTCAAGTGGGTAAAATTCATATCTCTTAGCTTTCTCATTCCACTTGAATATGGTTTACTTGAGACAGATGGTCAGCTTAGAGCTCTTTGTGGCTTTAAGAGTAAGAGAGAGATGGTTAGTGGTTGGCAACACAATCCTAGGTTCATTGTGGTAGGAAGCTCACGACTGAAGTATCATGGTTGGAAGAATATTAAATTGTATGGGTCTAGGAAGCTGTTTGGACGCTTTAGTGAGAATTCAAATTGCTTGCTACCCATATGGAATTGTGATGATCAATAAGAAGACGGGTGCAAAAGCAAGGTTTGGGACCAATTCATTCTGGCAATCAACACTTTTGGGGCCTTGTCACTTGCTTTGACTTGCTTGAAGGCTTTATACGCCTAGTTTGGGATCCCGGAGGCCATTGGAATTACAAACATTGGTGGAGATTCCTGGATGAGTTCAAGCATAAGCCACCATGACAAGGAGTTCACCAAATGTCCAACTTAAGGACTTTAACTAAAAGTGCTAGGTGGGAGACAACCCACCATGGTATGATCGTTCCTTTTTCAATTTTAATTTTATTTCGTTTTGTTTGTTTTTGAGTTTTATTTAATTTTATTTCATTGAACCTGGAATTACTCATAACATCCATATCATTTTGCATTTGCATTCTGCATTAAAAAAAAAAGCATGCATGCGACGCGGCAGCATCGCTGACGTGTCCGCGTCACTAGTGCGTTTTGAAGAAAAGAGAATTGGACATAGAGTCACGCGAAAGCGTGGCTGGAGGCGCGCCTTAGGCACAAACATGCCCACGCGATCGTGTCGCTGACGCGGCCACGTCATTTTGAAAATATGCCTCCCACGCGTCCGCGTCACCCACGCGAACGCGTGCCCTGCAAAATCGACGTAAAAATGTGTTTGGCAGTAAGTTATGATTGAGCTGGGCTGGACTCGTGCTAGAAGCACAAGCCCTATAACGCGAACATGTGCCCCATGCGTCCGTGTCATTTTTAAAAATATGGCCACTCACGCGATCACGTCAACCACGCAAACGCGTCATCCAGATTTTTGGCAAAATGCATTTAAAATAGAGGGTTGCGTGAACGCGAGGCTGCACTCGCGCCAATCGCACAAATCAGGCCACGCGATCGCATGACCCACGCGTCCGCGTCACCTGATAATTATTGCATACCACGCGACCGCGTCACTCACGCGTCCGCGTCGCCTGCGTCGCACAACTTATCCGGATCAGCGCCAATTATCTTATTTTTTCTTTTCTAATCCTAATTTCTTCTATCTTTTCTTCTTTCTTCTTTCTTTCTTTCTTACTTCTTCTTCATCTCTTTAAGTTCTCATCCTTATTCTCTTTCATTCTATTTTACTTAATTTATCTGCATACTTTCATTCATTGCATTTTAATTTTGTGTATATTTTTAGTTTCTTTTCTAAATTGATTATTTTTCCATTGGTGTTAAATTTTCTTATTCAACTATGCATCTTGAATTATTTTGGTGCTTCGTGACTTGTTTTAAACTGTTGGGTATTATTAATTATAAGTCAATGCTAATTTTTTATAATACTAGTATTCCTTTTGCATTGACATGAATTTATATTGTCTTTCATTACCCACACTTCTCCCCTATTTGTTGCAATTTTTGCACCACTGGTATGCCATGTGCTTCTATTGTTTTCTCACTTGCATGTTGTAGCTACCATGTAATTGAGACCCTCATTCTTTGGCATCAACCCATCTAGACTTTATTTATTATCTTATCTTTATTTCTGGGTTACTTTTCTTCTTGTTCCTCTTCTTTCAGGATGGCCACCGAGGAAGGGAAATGAGAAGCTTCTATATGGGGTAACAAACAAGTCCATCTGCACAACCTATGGAGAAAAGCGTCAGTTGGAGCAACCCGTCCACTCGCACATCTTAGCATGCACCGAGAACGGTGCAATCTTTAAGTATGGGGAGATCATACCGATCTCCATGGGTTAGTTATTTTCTGCTCAACACCAATATATTATTTTCTTTATTTGATCATTGTTGTATTTGCATGTTTACTTGCATGTTTGTTTGATTTTATGCATTTAGTTACTACTTGGTTGAAGTAATATTTTCTTCTTCAAGAAATTTTTATAGTATTTCACTAATTTAAATAAAAAATTTTTGTGTTAAATTTGTTTGAAGTTGTATTTGGAACATAGTTTAAAAAGCTAAGAACACACAACCTGTGAGTTTTGAGCCTAATTACATGGTTACATTATTTAACCATAAATTTTTATTCTTGTGTGTTTACTTCTCTATGATTGCAATCTTTGCTTTGTTCCATTCTATATGTCCACTATTTAGTGTATTTACATGCTTGTATATGATTGAGGCCATTATTTGTTATTAGCTCACTTATCCCAAATAAGCCTACCTTTTACATCACCCTTGTTAGCCACCTTGAGCCTTTTTATCCCCATTTATTCTGTTCTATAACCACATCACTAGCCTTAAGCAGAAAAATAATTAAATATCCCAATTGAATCTTTGGTTAGCTTAAGATAGGAATTGTGTAATAATTAAGTGTGGGGAAACTGTGAGAACATGGGTTAATAAGGGAATGTGTTATGTCTTTACTTTGATAAATATTGGAAATTTGGGTACCTACTCATGTGAGACCAGAAAAATTAAAAAATCCATGTGCATTGATAAGTTATGTTCCTACTTAAAAAAAATTCGAAAAAAAAATTCAATAAATAAGTAAATAAATAAGGGGACAAAATTACCCCAATGCAAAGTTAAAGATCAATGCATATGTGATAAAATTAAAAGAAGAGTTGATGCATGAGTATGTAGTGAAAAAGTGAAAATTATGGGTAACTAGGCATGAGTTTAAAATTACATAGAGTATGTGTATATTAGGTGAGAACTTAGGTTAGTCAAAGATTTAATTTTTAGCTCACTTGGCCATACATATATCCTCACCCTTACCTTAGCCCCATTACAACCTTGAAAAGACCTCATGATGTTTGCATTGATATACTAGATATTTTTTGATTGGTTAGATGAAGAACAAAGTTTAGAAAGCATGATTAGAGAAGAGTAGAGTGATTACCCTATACACTAGAGAGACTAGAGTGCATATACACCACCAGTGAGGGTTCAATGCTTAATTCTATGTTCCCTGCTTTCATGAGCTGTCTTCTTACAAGTTTACTTGTCTTTTATTGTATAATTTGAATTAGTGAAATTCAATTCATATTTGTTCTTGAAAGATTTGTTTACTTTTAACCAAGTAGGTAGAAACATTCTGCATATAGTTGCATTCATATAGATAGGTTGCATTTCATACATTCTACCATTCCTCTTCACTTTTATAGCTTCTCTTGAGCTTTGCATGAGGAAATGCTAATGTTTAAGTGTGGGGAGGTTGATAAACCACTATTTTATGGTTTATCATGTGCTTAATTGAGTGGATTTTATCAATCTTTCTTACACTTGTTCATACAAATTGCATGTTTTACATTTTCCTTCCTGATCATGTGCTATGATTGAAAACATGCTTCTTTGGCCTTATATTTGCTAATATTAATCCTCTCTTATTACCATTCGATGCCTTGATATGTGTGTTAAGTGATTTCAGGATTTACAGGACTGGAATGGCTTAGAGGATGGAAAGGAAGCATGCAAAAGTGGAAGGAATACAAGAAACTGAAGGAACTCCTAAAGCTGTCCAGCCTGACCTTCTGGCACAAAAACGGTCATAACTTGAGCTACAAAAGTCCAAATGACACGGTTCCAGTTGCGTTGGAAAGCTAACGTCCGAGGCTTCGCAACGATATATAATTTACTATAGCTTCCTCGAAGCCAGATGACGCAAACGCGTGGATCACGCGGACGCGTGACCTGGCAAAACCCTAATCCACCCTAACGCGTGGACGATGCTTCCGCGTCACTTTCCCGCGACCTGTACGTACCAGGCAATTTCTGGGCTGTTTTTTACCCAGTTTTTGCCCCATAAAATACATATTAGAGGCTATAAAGTGGGAGAATCTATTCATTTAGCAACAACACATCATACATACACAATTTTAGGTTTTAGATGTAGTTTTAGAGAGAGAGAGGCTCTCTCCTCTCTCTTAGGATTAGGATTAGGATTAGGATTTTATCTTCTTCAATTACAGGTTCAATGTTCTTTTTTATTTATTTTATCAATTTAGTTTATGAATCCTTTATGTTTAGATTGATTTTCTATTATTAATACAATTGAGGTATTTCAGATTTATGATTTTTATTTAGCCTTTTATATTCTTGGCTTTAATTGATTAATTGGAGACTCTTGAGTTATCAAACTCATCGTGATTGATAATTGTTATTTTTGCTAATTGATTTGAATTTCAATAACTCTAGCCCTTTCCTTAGGAATTGGCTAGGACCTGAGGGTCAAATTAATTAGTCCACTTGACCTTCCTTTGTTTAGTAAAGGGTAGCTAAGTGGGATTAAAGCCCAATTTTCATCACCGTTGATAAGGATAACTAGAATAGGACTTCTAATTCTCATACCTTACCAAGAGTTTACTTTATAATTATTTATTTATTTTTCTTGCCATTCAAATTACTTGTTCCCTATTTCAAAGACCCAAAATTCTACCTTTTCCATAGCTAATAATAAGTCATACTTCCCTGCAATTCCTTGAGAAGACGACCCGAGGTTTAAATACTTTGGTTATAAATATTTTTTGGGTTTGCTTAAGTGACAACCAAAACTTTTGTAAGAAAGGAATTCTTGTCGGTCTAGAAGCTATACTTACAACGCGAATTTATTTGTGAAAATTCTAGATCGCGCGAGAGTTTCTCTCTTTCAAGTCTGTACCGACACACAATTCCTCATCAAACAATCTAAAGCTAAGAATCAAGAGTATTAGTCCCGAGTCATTCTCCCTAGGAGTGCTCTAAGGTGCACATTATTGGTTAGAAGTGTATTGGTGTTTTGGAGTCTCATGCAATCAATGAACAAGCTAATAATGTGAATGAAAATCAAGCAATATAAAAGCCTTGGCTAGGAATGAGGATTGGACATCCTATCATCATCATCTCTAACAATTGTGACCACAATTATTTATTGCTTCACTTAGTTAACCTATAGTATAAAGGAAAGTCAAGCGAAAGTAATCAATTTGGATTCACAAGTCCTAGTCTAACCCTAGGGAAGTCTAGCTTTAATGACATACAAACCAATTAGCAATTTCCAATTGAGTATCAACAATAGACATCAATAATTCAAGTGTCTCCAATATCTCAACCCCTAAGCCAAGTACGAAAAGTCTACTCCATAGCTAAAGTTGGCATTTTCTCAAACACTTTGAGAGCAAGGATAAAAGACATGGTAAGATTGAGAATAAACTTGAAATTAACAACAAGAGATTAACAATTTGACAACTAGGAATATGAATTACCTCAATGTATTAATGGAAATAGAAGTAACAACATCTAAAAGCTAAGATCCACAAGTTACTTGAACAACAAGAACTAAATTGAGAGTAGGAGAATTTAGATCTACAACTTGAAACAATGTAGGAGTGAATTGACAATAGATCTCACCAATGGATCCAAGAGAATTCCAATTTGAGAAGCAAAACCCTAGAGAGAAGATAGAGTTTCTCTCTTTACAAAATGTAACTTCCAAAACTAACTAGAAAATATCTAAATGTGTGAATGAATGAGAATCTCTTCATCCCTTGGTCTTCTTATGAGTTTTGGCGCTAGAATTATTTCCAATTCGGCCCCACAGCTCCTGTGAAATAGCTCAGCACGTTTTCACTAAAAAATCACGTGCTAGCACCGACGCGTATGGGTACACCACGCGTGCATGTCCCTGGGGTTTTCACAATCCACGCGCATGCGTAAAACACGCGTGCGCGTCCATGAAGTTCTGGCCCGGCCGTGCGGATGCGCCGGTGATAAACCCATATTTCATGAGTTCTTTTGTGCTTAATTTGAGTGATTTATTCAATCCTCCACCTACTTATTCATATTAACTGCATGGTTTTACTTTCCCTTCCTTATTATGTCATATTGTGAAAAACATGTTTCCTAAGCTTTAAAAATTAATTATTTTAATTACCTTTATTTCCATTCGATGCCGTGATTAGTATGTTGAGTAGTTTCAGATTTTCTAAGGCAGAATGAATTAAAGGATGGAAAAGGAAACATACAAAAATGGAAGGAGAAGGCAAAACGGAGCTTTGAAGGAAACTAGTATTCACGCGATCGCATGGATGACGCGATCGCGTGCCAGAAGCGAAGATGCAGCGACGCGGCCGCACGACTGACGCGACCGCGCGCCATAAGCAGAACGCATACGACGCAGACGCGTGACTGACGCGACCGCGTGGCAAGAAAAAGCTCCGAATGACGCGACCGCGTGACCCACGCGGACGCATGACAGAGGCCACGTATCAGAATTTACAGAATACGCCCCCAAAGATTTCTGAAGCGCTTTTTGGCCCAGATCCAAGTACAGACAGCATAGACCAGAGGTTATAAAGTGTGGGAATGCACCCATTCAAAGGAGAGCTCACATATATTTTACTTTTCAATGATTTAGATTTAGTTGAGAGGGAGATCTTTTCCTCTCTCTCTTTTAGGATTAGGATTTAGGATTTCTTTATAGCCAATAATAAGAACATACTTCCTCGCAGTTCCTTGAGAAGACGACCCGAGGTTTGAATACTCGGTTATCAATTTTTAAAGGGGTTTGTTACTTGTGACACCCAAAACGTTTGTATGAAAGGACTTTTGTTGGTTTAGAAGCTATACTTGCAACGAGGATTTATCCGCAAATTTCTAGACCACGCAAAAGTTCTCTCATCAAAATGGCGCCATTGCCGGGGAACTGCTAACTTGTGCCTTATTATTGGTTATTGTAAT
>NC_029789.2:65519009-65534705 GCF_000816755.2 Arachis ipaensis | reverse complement strand
AAGGTCAGACCAATCAAGGATGGATGGAACCAAGAGGATCTAATCAACCCTTTTGGCAGCGACACCCTCCGAGATATCCTGGACAAAGACCATTCTACAGTGCATACCCAGCTGAAAGACATGGTGGACAACCTTGTAACTACCAATAAGCCCCACTCCGTGCATGTAACCCATCCTTTCAACATAACCTCGAACCACCACACTCACAAGCTTCTCTTCACCATTCGCCACCATATGATCCTTCCTTACCCCAGTACCAATCCAATCGCTCCCAATCGCCACCACTTTCCTTTGTGTCATGTCCAAGTCCAGCAACCCAGGAAGCAGAGGCTTGCCTAAAGGAAACAGTAATTAAATTTCAAACAACCATTCAACAACTGGAGCAAGCGATAATTCAATGGGCTTCTAGGTGCTCAAATACACAAGGATCAGCCACAGCTCCATGTGGACAGCCCAATGAAGAGCGTAGCATGAAGGAGCTACCAGAAACTCCAGCGGACAAGACAGAGAATGAATTTGTACTAGAACAATTAGAAGAAGCTGTCTTTATTCAAGAAGAAGAGTTGGTTGAAGACCTAGGAGATGCTGAACTTCCATGGAAATCCATATTTGAGGAAAACTCCGTCCAGGATGCTATAGTTGATGCTAAGGAGGATACTGTACAATCTCCATGGCAAGTCGTTTATGAAGAATCAGATGGAATAATCCAAGGAGCAAATTCCCTTGATGATGATAGTCACAAGTCTAGCTCTCTTGGTGATGAACTTGCATCCGCAAGTGAATTCTCTGAGAACCAAGAATCTTCCCCAAGTGAATATGAAGATGATGCGGAGGTAGATTTTTCTCAACCTCCAATCTATGACTCAAGTGATGAGGAAGACGCAGAAGACTTTGACCAGGACACAGATACAATTGAAGATCTTTGCAAAGAAGTGGAGGAACTCACAGAAGAGCACAAAGAAATGGAACTTGCAGAACCACCAAAAACACCTATCCCAAGGCCATTACCACCTAATGCAAGCTTCAAGTGGGTACAATCCTTAACTTATAACTTTACTTATTCGCTTGAATACGGTTTGCTTGAAACAGCGCTTCACTTCGAAGTACACGGATTGGTATCATGCTCAATTACATGGATCACGGAAAACGTTTGGTCACCACGGTGAGATTCTACTTTTTAAACCGCCCGGATGGAGACATGTAGATCAAGACGGAGGCGGATTTAAAAGCAAGGCTTGGAATCCTGGAGTTTATTCTGACATTTGTCACCCCGGGAGCCTAACAATATATTTGAAGCTGTTCAGAAGCTTTGCGTGCCTAGTTTGGGACCCCGGAGGCTATTGGCATTCCAAGCACTGGTGGAGATTTTTAGACGAATTTAAACATAAGCCGCCATAACAGGATACTCCTCCAATGTCCAACTTAAGGACTTTAACTAAAAGTGCTAGGAGGGAGACAACCCACCATGGTATGGTCGCTTATTTTTCAATTTATTTCTTGTTAATTGCTTTCATTTTTCCTTTTTCTATTTTAAAATTAAACCTGGAATCATGCATAGCATTCATGTTAATCATTGCATTCTGCATTTTTCATGCATATATATATATAAAGGATGCACGACGCGACCGCATGCTCCATGCGATCGCGTCACATTGCGAGTAACACCACCCACGCGACTGCGTGACCCATGCGGCCGCGTGATATATATATCGGCGTAAGGATCCAACGAACAGAAAGTTAGGCTGGAATCGTGCGGCCCTTGTGCGTTTCGCACAAATTGGCCCACGGGTTCGCATGCCCCATGCGATCGCGTCACTTGCACAATACCAATCCCACGCGACCGCGTGAGCGACGCAATCGCATCGCATGGATTGCACATCACCCCCAAAAGGAGACAGAGAGTTGCGCTAAAATGGCGCTGGAGTCGTGTGTTTAGCACGAATTCCAGCGACGCGATCGCGCGACCCACGTGATCACGTCACCCTTCTTTCCCCCCTCTCATGCGATCGCGCGCCCCATGCGATCGCGTCACTCCTATTTTCACCCGAACCACGCGACCGCGTGCCCCACGCGGCCGCGTGGATTCGAAAATATAACCCTCCCAGCCACGCGAACCCTATCAGTCGCGCAGGCCCCCACCCCAACCCTCTTCTCCCTCTTTGCTCTTCCGCTTACCAGGTTCCGCAACACGCAACCCTTTTCATCCGTTCGTCACTTTTCTGTATTTTTTTATTCCGTTTATGTTCATGATTAGGATAGCTAGATATGCATGCTGTAGTGGATTTTTAGGTTGTTAGGTAGCTTAGGCTGTGGTTAGTGGATCTAGGTCTGTTTACTTGCACTGTTCCTGCTTATATTTTATCATAACTGCAATTCTACTGTTCCTGTGACCTCGTTCATATACTGTGATTTCTTGCAATTGCTGCTTGTTACTCTAAATTTTCCTGTTTCTATTCATTACTGGTACCTGCAGCAAGTTTTTAATTCATATGAACTGCTATGATTGCTGTTTATTTTCCGGGACAATCCAATTTTAGCCGGAATGCTGCCCAAATTTTTTGTAAATTATTTTCATTCATGTTTTGGTTTGGCATTTCTGAACTCTGTTTTACTCTGCTTTACCCAAACCATTTCATGAATGCTATGGCAGACTTTCTTATCCTCTTTGATTTCCTGGTTCATAAACTGCATTTGTGATTCACTGATTCTAATTTTTGCTTTCTTTATTTCTATTCGAATCAGCATCACCCTGTTTTCCTTGTCCGATTATGAGTACTTCTATTCTTACCTGTGAATCCTTGTTATATGGAATTTTTCTATGCCACTTACTTTAACCCACACTTTACTAACTCACTAATTTTAATTTCCTAATTTCTTTTTCAAATTCTAACCATACTAACCCTTTTGATCTCTTTTCTGATTATTTTCACTTTCCTCTAACTTTCTCACCATGGCATATTGATTATTTTTCCATTTAACATGAATTCAATCACATTTCATTTACTCATTTTCCTTATTCTATTTCTCCCTTGTTGCTTTGAGTTTCCTTTGTTTAATTGCCTATTTGCTTTCCTATTTTATCCATATCCTGGTTTTCTGTTTTTCAGGATGTCTGCCTCACAAAGGAAAGGAAAAGGCAAGGCTACTGGCAAGCGCAAGAGAGGAGATTCCTCCCAGTCCATCATTGCTCTAATGCACGATTCTTCATGGCGGGAGAAGAACTTCACACAGCAGGAAAAAGCTGACCAGCTGCTCCCTGCGCATGATCCTATAAAATTTGCAAACCGGTACTGTGAGCTGAAGTACCCGGCTTTTGCAAACTCCAGAAATCTATACCTGGAATGAACTCTGAAGATTCCAGAAGCACTCCAGTAGTACACCACTGAGCAAATCAAGCAAAGGGGCTGGTTCTTTCTGGAGAGAACACTGACAGAGGTCAACGCATCTTGGGTCCGGGAATTCTACTGCAACTACTACCTTACCACCCTAGATGCAGTGAACCTGAGAGGAAAACAAATTCTGGTCACTGAGGAGGCCTTAGAGGACATTCTCCGACTCCCAGCCAAGTCCGATCAGCCTGATGGTTATTCAAAGGCTGAGGAGGACATGCGTCAGATGCAGTTTGATTGGGATGCCGTGAAGGCACGGATAACTCTCGACCCGACAGTTCCTTGGGAAATGGGTCAGGACACCACCATGGCTCGAGGAATCAAGAGAGCGTACTTAAATGATACGGCTCGGTTATGGCACCAGATCTTGAGTAATTATGTGATGCCGAGTACTCACGAGACGGAGATCCCGGCTGCTATGATCACCCTCCTTTGGTGTGTGCTGGAGGGTAAGGACCTTTATCTGCCACGTTTCATTCTGCACTATATGGCCAGGGTCCACGTCCGAGGCACCCTCCCTTTTCCATATCTGGTTACACAGCTAGGCCGTCGAGCTGACGTGCCATGGGAGGATGCCGATGAGAGACCACCAGCGACGGATTGCAAGAAGATCATTCCGCACAGCCGAAACTTCTTAGCCTTGGGCCACAGACCACCACCATTCACTGCTACTGATGCGATAGCTCCACCGTCTGCTGGACCCTCTTCCTCCACTGCTGCACCACCTACCCCTGCTACCACCACTGCACCTCCACCTGCCACAGAGCCCGTCTATCATCTGGTGCACCACTTGTTCCGACGACTTGACCAGATGGAGCGTCGCAACAAGCGACGCTATGAGCACCTAAAGCTGATGATACGATCCGGTGACATCCCTCCGAGCCTGACACACCATCCGAGGCATCTAAGGAGGAGGCGGATGCGCCTGAGACAGAGACTCATCCCCAGGGAGAGGCAGCGCCGGCCGCACCACAGGCAGCGGTCCCACATCAGATTGAGGTTGCGGATCTTGAGATCCCGATCCAGTCAGCCCCACCTCTACAGCAGCCAGACTCCCAGCCTACCACCACTGAGACTCCAGCTACCATCCCTACCAGTGATGACACCCCTTCACACCCGGCTTGATTGAGCATCAGGGACGATGCTTCATTTTAAGTGTGGGGAGGTCGCCATCTCTGGCGTTTATTTTGGTGAACCACTACATCTTTTTTTCTTTTATTTTTGATATTTTTCTGTATTTTTTTTATTGTTATTTTCTGAGTACTTATACATTGCTCTTATGTATTTTTACTCTATTTTCTGCATTTTGCATCTTTAGTTCGTATTTTAGCCATTTAGTTTATTTTAGCTATTTAGTTTAGTTTGCAATTCTGATTTATTAGTGGATTAATTAGTATAGTTTACCCTTTTTAGCATAAGATAGTATAGTTTAAATTGAAAAATATAAAAAGGAAGTAAGCTAGGAAATTGAACATATCAGATTTAAATCCATAAACCTTGTATATAGCATTACATGATGTAGTTAAGCTGACAACATTTCATCAAGGAGGAACATTAAAACTTTAAAAGCTATCCTAAATAATTTTTTTATGAGAATAATGGGAATTTTTAACTAAACCTGCATACAATATATAAATGATATATGATGCTTGAGTTAGAGAACACACAGCCTGTGAGTGTTGAGCTTAATTGTATGGTTGCATTCAAACCATAATTTAATTTCTGTGTGTTTCATTTCTTTTTATTCTGATGTTCTTTCCTTTGCTTTAATCTATATGTCCAATTATAGAATATAGAATAGATACATACCAAGAGAATGATTAAGGCCATCATTTGATTTTAGCTCACTTACCCCAAATTAGCTACCTTTTACATCACCCTTGTTAGCCCCCTTGAGCCTTTTAAAACCCCTTTATTCTATTTAGCCAAATTACTAGCCTTAAACAGAAAAACAAAAGAAAATCCCAAGTGAATCCTTGGTTAGCTTAAGATAGAAAATCATGAATAGAGTTAAATGTGGGAAACCTTTTGGGAACATGGATGATAGAAACAAAAGGGTAGAGAAGTTAAAAGAAATAAAATAAATTTGGGAAGCATGCTCATGAGAAAATCAAAGTGATTTAATTGCCATGTGCCTTGAAAAAAAAATTTTTTTTTCAGCATTTAATAAAAGGAGATACAAAAGAAATTCCCCAATGTAAAATAAAAGCAATGCACATGGAATAAAAAAAATAATAAAATAAAAAGTGAAACATGAGCATGTAACAATAAGTGGGATAATATGGGAAAATAGGTAAAGAGATTTTGTTTTACTAGATATGTATGTTAGGTGAGATCTTAGTCTAATTAAGGATTCACTTATTAGCTCACTTGACCCTATACATAATCATTACCTTTACCTTGACCCCATTACAACCTCAATTAAAGACCTCATGACTTTTTGGTATGACTATATTTTATAATTGTTGATTGGTTAGATGAAGAACAAAGCTATAGAAAGTAAGAATAAAAAGAAAAATAGAGTGAATAAACCCAATAAACACTGAGTGACTAGAGAGTAAACACAAAATTCAGTGAGGGTTCAATAACTCATCAACATATATCAATGCTTTAATTTACTAATTGTTTTGCAAGTTTGTACAATGTTTTCTTTCCCATCTCATTTGCTAAAATGCTTTATTATTTAAGGGTTGGCTATATATATATACATGACTCCTTGAGAATGTGAATTAACTTGGCTACATGTAAGCTTTATATATGAGTGAATAAATTAGAGTTTCATGATGCATCTTTCATTTAGGTAGTTGCATTTAAATTAGGTTGCATTGCATGACTTTCCATCACTTTAACCTTAATTATTTACCTTGGATTTAGCATGAGGATATGCTAGTGTTTAAGTGTGGAGAGGTTGATAAACCCATATCTCATGAGTTCTTTTGTGCTTAATTTGGGTGATTTATTCAATCCTCCACCTACTTATTCATATTAACTGCATGGTTTTACTTTCCCTTCCTTATTATGTCATATTGTGAAAAACATGTTTCCTAAGATTTAAAAATTAATTATTTTAATTACCTTTATTTCCATTCGATGCCGTGATTAGTGTGTTGAGTAGTTTCAGATTTTCTAAGACAGAATGACTTAAAGGATGGAAAAGGAAACATACAAAAATGGAAGGAGAAGGTAAAACGGAGCTTTGAAGGAAACTAGTATTCACGCGATCGCATGGATGACGCGATCGCGTGCCATAAGCAAAGATGCAGCGACGCGGCCGCACGACTGACGCGACCGCGCGCCATAAGCAGAACGCATACGACGCGGACGCGTGACTGACGCGACCGCGTGGCAAGAAAAAGCTCCGAATGACGCGACCGCGTGACCCACGCGGATGCGTGACAGAGGCCACGTATCAGAATTTAAAGAATACGCCCCCAGCGATTTCTGAAGCCCTTTTTGGCCCAGATCTAAGTACAGACAGCATAGACCAGAGGTTATAAAGTGTGGGAATGCACCCATTCAAAGGAGAGCTCGCATATATTTTACTTTTCAATGATTTAGATTTAGTTGAGAGGGAGATCTTCTCCTCTCTCTCTTTTAGGATTAGGATTTAGGATTTCTTCTTGCTTTAAGAGTGACTCTCAATCCAGGTTTTACGTTCCTTTGTTTTAGCTTCCTTTTAATTTTATTTATTCCAGCACTTGAATTGATCAGTGAATTTATGAATTTCTTCCATGTTATAGATTGTTATCTGAATTAATAATATTTGAGGTATTTTCAATTTATGATTGTTCTCTTTGATTTAAGTTACCATTGCTTCCCATCTAAGGATATTTTTATTATTCCAGCAATTTTACTTTGTCCCCTTTTGGTCCTGGTTAAGGATTCAGTAACTCAACAGTTATTAAACTCAACATAACTGATAATCATTATCTTGCTAATTGAGCTGAACTTAAGTAATCCCAACCTTTTCTTAGGAAATAAATAGGATTCAAAGGTCAATTTAATTAGTCCCTTGACTTTTCGTTGCCCTAGTACAGGTGGATCAAGTGGAGTTTAGATTCAACTTTCATTATAGTTGAGAGAGATAACTACGTTGGACCTCCAACTTCTCTTACCTTACCAAAAGTCTACTTTACAGTATTTATTTATTTTAATTGCCATTTACTTTACTTGTCATTTAAATTACTTGCTTCTCATCTTCTAAACCCCTATTACAACCTTTATAGCCAATAATAAGAACATACTTCCTCGCAGTTCCTTGAGAAGACGACCCGAGGTTTAAATACTCGGTTATCAATTTTTAAAGAGGTTTGTTACTTGTGACACCCAAAACGTTTGTATGAAAGGACTTTTGTTGGTTTAGAAGCTATACTTGCAACGAGGATTTATCCGCAAATTTCTAGACCACGCAAAAGTTCTCTCATCAGCCGGCTTCTAGCTTTGGCTCCTTCGCGCTGATCCAGTAGCGCGCATCCACGCGTATGTGCACGGTACGCGTACGCGTTGCTGCTCAAGCTCCCAAGCTTTATTTTCGGTGCTCCTTCCATTCATGCATGCTTCCTTTCTCTCTTCCAAGCCATCCTTACCCTATAACTTCTGAAATCACTAAACAAATGGATCACGGCATCGAATGGTAATAGGAGAGGATTCAAATATGGTATTTTTGGTGTAAAAGAGGCACATTTTCATCCATGAAGCAAAATCGGAAAGGAAACACAAAACCATGCATTTTCTATGAATAAGTGTGAAGGAACATTGATAAAACCCTCAAAATCCATACAAGATAAACCCTAAAAACGGGATTTATTAGGTTACCTATCCTAGTCATTGACCACAAACATATGATGATTATGAAGAGTTAATCCTACTTAGTCAACCCTAACATCGAGGATAAGTCAAATAGGCATAATTGATTTCAATTCACAAGTCCTAGTCAACTCTATTAATGGAAGACATAGAGTTAGTGGAAACCAAATCAACTAACTACTCTAATATATCAATCAAGAATGGACATCAATGACTCAAGGTCACCGACGTCCTCAATTCCAAGCCAAGAGTGAGGGAAAACTAAGTAAAAACTAAGCCAAGCATTTTTATCAATTACTTGGTGTGCATGAAAATAAAATAATATTAAATTACATTAAAAACAAAATCTAACTACCAAAAGTAAGAAAATAATAATAACAACTCAATTAAAGAACAATAAGCAAAGAGACATTAAATTGCATTAATAGAAAATTAAGATTTACAAGAGTGTTCATAAAATAAAAAGTGACATAAAAGAAAAATTAAGAAGAAGAACTAAGAGAATTAAGACAATAAAGCATGAAAGCATAAATGAAACTACAATAGAACAAGAATTAAAAACTGAAATTAAAGAGAAATTAACTAAAAAATCTAAATTCTAGAGAGAATGGAGAGCTTCTCTCTCTAGAGAACTACGGTAAAAACATGGAAAAATCTAAACCTAAGTGCTCCCTCCTTGCCTCACTACTACATATTTGATTTTCACTAACATTTAAAAAATGTTACTAAATCATATTAAAATGTTACCTATGTATATTAGCAACATTTTTACAAATGTTAAATATACTCTATGTTACTAAAAAATTTTACTAACATTTTTCTAAAGATTTAATAAAATTTAATAAAAATGTTACAAAAGATATTCTATAGTAATATTATAAGAAATGTTACAATAGATCATTCATAATAACACTTAAAAAAATGTTACCATAGATATTTTTGGTAACACTTAAAAAAATATTACCATAGATATTTTTTGTAACACTTAAAAAATATTACAATAAATCTTCTATAACAACACTCTAATAAATGTTACGATCTATTTTTTTGCTAACATTGAAAAAATGTTACAAAAACTCTTCTTTAAGAATAAAAAAATATTACCATAAATTTTTGGTAACATTTATAGCTATAATATCTATTTACTATTCATATTTTAATATGTAACCATTTATTTATTTATTTTTATATACATTAGAAGGGTAATGCCACTAATTTAAATGCACAAAACATTGAAGATAAATTCATAATAAACACAAAGTATAATAAAAAGAAAATTAATAAGCCAATTAAATTTCTTTTCTTTAATATTGTCTAAAATTACCACAAAACAATTCTAAAATAAACAAAAGATTATAAAATCCAAATCTTCTCTATTTTGTCATGTTTAATCAATATTAACAATTCAAACAAACAAATTAGAATATAAAATCTAATTTTTTTAGTTTGTCATCTGAATATTGCTAACACGCCACTTTCTTCTTCTTTAATCTTTTCTTATGTTAATCATGCTTCTTTTTCTCCAATTTCAAGTCGAGAATCTCTTGAGTAGAAGAAGAATAAAGAGCCTACAAAAAGATAACTATTTTAAGACACCAATACTAATATTCTCACTGAACAAGAAGGAAAAAGTAATATCAACTTTATTTAAAGGTAAAACATGTCACTTTAACTAATCTCAATATGATTATTACAAAATATGAATCACAGATGCTATTTTAATTTCATTTTAGTTCTAAATATACCTGCTTCTGTTTAGGTGAAACAATCACATTCTTCTTTGTTCGAGGTAATAGCTTAGCTTGAGACTTAGAAACACCTTCTGTAATAGTAGATGATTCTAGAATATTTCTACTAGCTGACTTTGAGTTACTTAGAACCTATAACATGAGAAAATAATAAACATCAAATCTATCATTAGAGCATATGATGATCAGTGTATGTATGCTATGCTCTAGTTATGCTATCTATTTGACATGTAAATTTCTATATAAAGCATGATTATGCAGCTTTTTCAATAAATAAATTAAAATCCTTCTTTCTTTCTTCATTCTATCTATCTATCTATCTATCTATCTATCTGTTCCAATTCTACTACTACAAATTATGCTCCTCTGCCACTGCTTCTATATCTTTTTATCTATCCATCTATCTATCTCTTTTATACATTCAAGTCATGTTCCATAGCGCATCATCTATATCATTCTCTCATTGCCACATCGCTTAACACACTATTCCATCTCAGCTTTTATTTTGCCACACAAAAATGCCAAATTAACATAGATATATATGCCTAACTTAAAACCAGCTCTCAAGACACCAATTATCCACAAACACATTACTTTAGTGTAGTGTAGATTAAATAATTGACTACATTTAGAACAACATTATGAAGAGTAAATTTATAATTAATTATTAAGGAAAAGATACAAAGAAAGTTATAAATACCTCTTTTTCAGTAGCAGCAGTAATTTCATGATGTGTTGTTGCAGTAGCTTCTACTTCCTTCTCATATAGAGTAGTTGACATGAAAGAGAGATTCAAAGAAAAACACCTAAGTTAAAAGTGTAAAAATGTAATACAATGGTAGCTTCCCACAAATCTTCCCAATTATCTTTAAGTCCATGCCAACTTGTGTATGTCAATGGAGCAAGGCGTGCATTTCTAACCAAAGTCCCCAAATGACTGCTTAACTTGGCGCGATTACAACCAATTGGTTGACCATACTTATTTAATCTAATTGGTAACCGATCCTCATAGCTTAAACCATGAGTTTTAAGGCACTTTGTCGGACCCCTTTTTCTCTTAGTTGCTGGTCCTGTTATGGGAATCAATAAATAAAAGACAATTATACAGAAAATACTACACATTTATTATTAGTATTAAACTAAACATAAAACATGATTACTTACTATCATTATCATTAGCTTGGGGTGCTAAAGCTGGTCCTATTATCAAGAATGAAAAAGTTTAGAACAGAGAGGAGAAAATTTTTAAAAGACATCTATCTATTCATTCAATCTAATTTTATAAAAGTACAATTTTAAATTAATTCAAAATCTTTATTTGTTTTCCCTTCTGAAAATTGGCAATGACCACTGTATATCAAAGAGCCAAGTATAATAGTTTTCATAACAACTCTTATGATAATAAAAATGGTGATCCAATAACACAATATAAATCCAAATATTTATCTAACAAAAAGTTCCAGCATCACTTTGAATGGATAAACTCAAAATTTCCCTAGAACAAAACTCTTAAGAAGCTTTGGCTTTATTCATGTGTATATATACAAAACTCATTACCGTAAGTTCACTTTCTCATCATCATGATTCATTACACATCAGAACAAGCACGTCTTAGATTATAATAAACCACAAATTATATATGGCTTTTTTTCAATTGATTCTTTGTAAACTCAAATTAAAAAAATGCAATAAAGGATCATTTACCATCATCATTAGTATGCAATACTAAAGGTGTTTGTGAAGGGCTTGATGCAGTATCCTCTAGCTCACCAATGATATTAACCATAGAACCACCTTTCAATCCTCTACTTTTCTTCATAGATGATATTAATCGGGATTGACGAGAGCCTAATTCAATTTGCTCTTCTTGTTCATAGATGATATCTCTCATTGAGATGCTTGACCTTAAAGCTTTGTCTTTCTTGTTTGCCATAGCACTATTATAAACCAGAATCACAGAATTAATACCACCGATGCCTAACTCCTCTGTAAAATCTCAATCAAATCCATATTCATATAAAAATTAAAAAAACACTGTCAGCTTGTAAACTTCAAAAACTGAGCAGAGAAGTCTTGAGTATTAACTATCATAAAGTAATTGATGAGTTGTTTTTAAGCCTCTTGTTAATGTTTTGTGAGAAAAAGAGCTATGACCAAAGCTTGTTTGCTTCCAATTTTGGGTGGCTAAAGCTAAACAAAGCATGGCACTAATCTTGTATTTTGATACACTAATCTTGTGTCAGAAAAAAGAAAATATAGATTAATTAAGCAAGCACTTTTATGAAGTAAAATCAACAACACATACATGAAATTAATTAAAATATCATATGACAAAATCTATGAAAATTGGAAGTTCCTATTAGCTAAATAGTTTTGATAATTGTGGCTTATTATTTGTTTCAACTTGTTTCTTGGTGGCTCCAATAAAACCACCAACACCACCAATGGCACCGGCACCAAAAATAATTCAGATATTCGAAGGCACATCCCACACACCATATATGAAAACGCATTATAAGCTAGAAGTGAAGAAAGATGATAAAAGGACAAAGAAAAAAGAAGAACAGTAGCAGAATTCAATAATTCATCAAGTCTCAGTCACATACATCAAGGTAAATCTATCAAGAGGAACAAGTTAGATCAATAATTCAACTTAAGGAACCAGTTTCAATTAATGAAATCAAACCACATTTCATTTTGCTTTATCAATAAGCATAGTAAATACTAATCATAAGCATAGTAAATACTAATCATAGTAAATACCGGGTACTCTGTTGACACAAGCTGCAAGCTTTTCTTTGACAATGCTCTCAGCCAACTAACGAAATTATTATCCATACACCAACTAACGAAGGCAGCCATAAATGGAACAATTAAATAAGAAAAGACTGGAAGAACAAGAACTAAATCACAGCACAAATAAGAACTAAAATCAAGAACAAAGACCTATAATAACAGCAAAAGAGCAAGAACAAGAACTAAAAAAATTAAAAAAATCACAGCAAGACCAAGAACTGAATAACAAGTAATCAACCAAGGCATCCATTATAAACCAACAACATAAATTAAGTGAAAGAAAATTATTCTCCAAACACCAACTAACCAAGGCAGCCAAAATTGAACAATTAACAGCAAACACAGCCATGATTGAACAATTAAATAAGAAAAAACAAGAACAAGAAATCAAACCAGTAAATCATAGAAAACACAGCACGACTAAGAACTAAACAACAAGAAAAATAACTTAAATCGCAGCAAACCTTCACTTGAATAGAGTATGAGGGAGAGGGAGCACGATGGAACTCGAGGGAGAGAGAGCACGGCTAAAAACTGCAACAGATGGTGGTAGAACGAATTGACGATGGCGTGACATCTATCACATTAATGGATTATTGTATGCAGAAAAACCATCAAATCTAATTTCTTTTCCACCAAGAACAACCAAACAAAAACACTCAAATCTAGTAGTAACATTTCTGCCAAGAACCAAACCAAAACCAAAACCATCAAATCCGAAAACCTTTCCTTCAAGAGTTCATCATCTTCTAAAAGCACAACCTCCAAGAGTGAGAACACCGGATTGTGGTTTCGATTCGCGAACCGTGAGATCGAAGAGGCGGAACGAGAGATCAAAAAGGCGGAACGAGAGATCGAAGAGGAGGAGCGAGAGGTGGTTTCACAGCTTCGAGAGTGGGAGTGAGAAGATGCGTGAAATTGGGGGAAAATGAAGACTGAAGAGAACACCCTCGAGAGTGGGAGTGAGAAGACGCGTGAAATTGGGGGAAAATGAAGAGAACACCCCTGGAAAACGAAGACTGAAGAGAACACCCCCTTTGTATTTGGTAACGTTTATATCTTATTTTTATTTATTTATTTTAAATAAAAATAATGTTTTCTAACATTTATTTTACAAATGTTACTAAAAGTATAATTTTATTAGTATAGCTAACATTTTAAAAAATGTTAGATAAAAAATGTTAGTAAATATCTGAATTCTAGTAGTGCCTCCTCTTGAATTAGGGTTGAAATAGCTTCAGAAATGAGTTGGATTGGGTTTTGGAGGCCCAAAATTCACTGCCAGCGAATTACATTAATGAGGTCACATGCTGGGACCTGTGCGTACGTACAGACGTTTGCGTATGCACACTTTCTATTTTTCCACTTGTGCGTACGCACATAAGGTTGTGCGCACGCACACTTGCTGACTCTCACTTGTGCGTATGCACGCCTACTTGTGCGTACACACACTTGCTGAAAAGCTCCAAACTCCATTTCTTCATGAATTCTCCACTTTTACATGCATTTTCTACATTCCTTCAATCCAATATTTGCCTTATAAGCCTGAAATCACTCAACAAACACATCAAGACATCAAATAGAATTAAAGTAAATAAAATTTAGCAATTAAGGGCCTAAAAAGTATGTTTCACTTTTAAGTACAATTTATGGAGAATTTACAGAACTAAGCTATTTCGTTGAATAAGTGTAAGAGAAGTTGATAAAATCCACCCAATTAGAGCAAATAAATACTATGAAATATGGATTTATCAATTAGTATTTTAGTCTTTAAAATTAATTATAAAAATTATTTTAGTTTTTTAAAGGTTAAGTATAAGAATATTTTTATCTTTTTAATATTATATTAATTTTTTATTTTAATATAATCAAACAATTTTAATTAATTTTATAAGAAAAATTTAGTCTTTTCATGCTTAATGATTAAAAGGATATTTTAGTACTCTAAATTTGAACTACAAGACTTTTTTATTTTTATTTTTAAATCATGTTCAAATTTTTAATTTTAACACAACTAAATAATATGAATTAGTCTTATGGTGGTTTTTTTTTAATTAACCTTCAAAGATTGTTTTGTTTTCTTGAACATCAATTGTAAGAGTATTTTAGCCTTTTTCAAAATTAATACTAAAAGTTTGTTTTTGTTTGAGTTTTAAAGAAAAATTCTTAGTCATTTAAAATAAAATAAAAGAGTATTTTAGTCTTATTAAAATCAAATTCAAATTTCTCATTTCTAATATGATTAAAATATATGAATAATTCTATAATGGTATTTCAGTCTTTTTAAAATTAAACTTAAAATATTGTTTTGTTGTTTTAAAAATTAATTATAAAGATATTTTAGTTGTTTCAAAATTTTAAATTTGTAATTTATAATTCAATTAACTAACCTTTATTCTAAATAGGTATTTTAGTCTTTTTAAGATTAATGCTAAAAACATTATTTTGGTATTTTAAAAATTAACTATAGGATGTTATAATATTTTAATATTGAATTAAAATTCATAATTGTTAATAAATCAACTAATATTAATTATTCTTATAAGAATATTTTAGTAATTTTAAAATTATTAGATAAAGGATATTTTGATATTTTTAAGTTTAGTGTTAAAAAATATTTTAATTTTTCAAATAACTCTCTGAATTTTTTAGATTTTAAAAATAAAAAACAAATTTTAATTTTAATACAATAAAACAATTATAAAAATAAAAGAGAATCTGCCCCTTTGTAATTAGTCTACTTTTAAAGTCAAAATTTATAAATTTATAACTTATTATTTGGCTCTAATGAAAGCCACTAAATTGAAATATTATCACTTAGTCTTTTAACGTAGAGCTTCAAGTTTTCTCACTATAGACGATTCCTTAAAATATAATCTCAAATGATATTGTCATCATTTATACATATAACCTCAATGTTTTATTAGAAAAATAAATAAAAAAATAAACCAAACATA
>NC_029789.2:65508262-65518895 GCF_000816755.2 Arachis ipaensis | reverse complement strand
AAGTATATTATATTAATATTTTAAAATAAATATGATTCATCATATAAACAAAAGAAATAAAAAGCATTTTTTTGAACCATTCATAGCCCAATTGAATTACACAAGCGATACTTATAATTAATAGTATCTTTTTCAGCTACCAAAAAGATGAAACTCACTTCTTTTTACGTTAGAAATTCAGCATGTTGAATTGAGATCGGTTTTCTTCCAGACAAAAGACTGTTGAGTACCAAAAATTTTACTCCTATTTTAATGAATAGTGAGCCGCCGAAAAACACCATGGAGGAAGTGGACTAGATGCGACGTAGCAAAAAGAAGCTGAGAACTGATGTGAAAGAGTTCAAAGTAGAAATTTTTTGGAGGCCTAGAGAAAAAGAATGGATGTGTGACAGAACATCGTTATATGACCTAATGGAAAAAAAGGACGTATGCTGATCTGGTAATGCTTGGTAGTGCTGATCCAAAATTAGAAACGAATGATATGGAAGATAGCTAATCAAAAGATTCCTTAGATGAAAAAGATCAGGGGACAATGGAGAAGATGCTAGCTATGAGTCAATTCCAATGGGAAGCCATACGAAGAGTCAGAAAGAAAGAATAGAGGAATCCAGCCATATCGGTGAAGAGAATCCCAAATGGAACCATTAGCATAAAAGTGAAATAAGGCAGAGAAGAGAAAATTCGAGAAACCATGGAAGCATGCACTCATTATCAAGTTGCTGGGAAGGAAGGTGGCATATGGAGTGCTTAAACGAAGACTTGATGCCATGTGGGCAAGGTCAGGAGGATTGAACCTCGTAGATCTTAGGAATGAGTTCTGTGTGGTGAGGCTATATAACAATGATGATTATTGGCATGTTATGGAAGGAGGACCGTGGCTGCTATTTGACCATTATCTGACGATTCAGAGATGGGCTTTGAAGTTTAATAAACTAAGCATGTCCTCGTGCTAAAATCAAGAAGAAGCAAAGTGTATTAATATTTATTCAATGCAACTAACTAAATGCAATCTATTTTCATATGCAATCTATTTACACGATGCAATGATCTAGTCAAAATAAATCAACCTCCAAGAATACACATGCAAGCACAAGGGCTAAGGTATTAATAATCAAAGCAAACCACAATTGGATTGAATCATTGAAAGAGTTCACAAACTTACAAGAAAAGATGATCATGGGTGGACTCATGTAATTGAGCGATTGAACCCTCGCCGGATGTGTATCCGCTCTATGCACTCAAGTATATGGGATTGCTTCACTTATTTCTCCCCTAATCATGCTTTCTAAGATTTGTTTTTCATCTAACAATCAACAATTACTTTATGCATGCATACAAATATCAAGAGGATTTCCCATAGGTTGTAATGGGGTTAGGGTCAAGGTAGGATGCATATGGTCAAGTGAGCTTGATATTTGAATCTTTGATTTAACTTAGACTTCCCACCTAACCTTATGACGACCTAAACAATTCTAAACAAACCTAGCTATCTATTCTTCACTTTTCATATACTCATGCAATCCCTTTTTTTTTTTATTACCACACATATGCATTAAATTTATGAAACCTTAAACTTTATGACCCTTTGTTCCCTTTTTGTTGCAAAATTAAATTTTTTTTTTTGAAACATCAATGCATACGGTTTACATATGATTACTACATGAGTATGTACCCAATTCTTGAGAAATTTTCAACAAAAAATATAAATACACTTTTATTTCTACCCAATGTACCCAACCTTCTCAAAATCAAGTAATGAACACTCTCACTAGCCTAAGCTAATCAAAGATCCAGACAAGGGACATTAATTGTTTTTCGCTTAAGCTTGTAATGTGATACAATTATGAACAAATCGGTTAAGCATAGGCTCAAAATTGGTTAACAATGGAAAATAAAAGATAGGTTATTTTGGGTAAGTGAGCTATTTGAACAATGGCCTCAATCAGATAAATGCATCTATACACAAAATAATAGACATAAAGAATCGAACAAATCTAAGATTACAATCATAGGAAGCTAAGAGAATGATGCACACAAGAATGAAAATAAGTGGTCATTGGATGTAACCATACAATTAGGCTCAAATCTCACATGCTTGTGTTCTTTGCTCAAAACATGATCCACAAGTGCATAATTCAAGCAAGTTCTAAAAATATTTTTTCAACCAATTGGGGGTACCCTAAAAATTGAATTTCTTGGAAATTTTCATCATATTGACTAAGCTTATTCTAATGCAATGTCGTGATTTAGAAAATTTTTAAAAATTTTTCCTAGTTTATCCTCTTTTCAATCAAAACATAATTTTTATACAAAAAGGGTCAACTAGAATTTATCAATCCAAAATATTTTTCTAATCACAATCAAAAACTAAGATGAATCGATTAGAATATAGAACTTTATGGATATAATAAAAAAGAAAAAAAAGATATATTATGTTTATGCAATAAATTAAGTATCTTTGTCTTTGGCTCAATCTTCAAAAAAGGATTGAGCCGAGTTTAATTGCAATTATCTAGAACGAACAGTAACCACCGGATTACAAAGTATCCATTGCTGGGAATTCAAATTTGATCGCTTTCCATACTTCACAAGTAGCAGCTAATTCAGGACTCCATTTGCTCGCCTCACGGATGATTTCATTACCCTCACGAGCAAGATCACGACCCTCATTTCGAGCCTGTACACATGCTTCGAGAGCTACTCGATTAGCTACGGCACCTGGTGCATTTCTCCAAGGATGCCCTAAGGTTCCACCACCGAATTGGAGTACGGAATCATCTCCAAAGATCTCGGTCAGAGCAGGCATATGCCAAACGTGAATACCCCCCGAAGCAACGGGAAGAACACCTGGTATATATACTAAAAGTATGCAACAACCAAAACAAGAGTATCTACAATAGCAAATATATACAGTCATCCCAAAATGATCTAAAAGATAAAGTGCAAAATAACATAAAGTAGCAGAAACTAAAGATGGATGTCCGAAAGTTCACCACATAAATGTAAACAATGGTCACGAACAGTGACCTTCCCACACTTTAGAATCAAGTATCGTCCTCGATGCTACTGCTGAAGCTCGGGATGGGGGTCAACAATCGCGCCGGGCTGTGGCTCAAGCTCAGGCTGCGGGACTAGGAATGGCTGTGGCTCTGGATGTAGCTGTGGATCCTCAAGAGGCTGCTAGACCTCAGTGGTGGCCTGTGTCTTGGAGGTGCATCCTGATGAGTCGGCTCCTCAGCCAGCTCCTCCTCTTGATCCTGCTCGTCGGAATCGTCATCTGGAGGTGGTGGTGTTACATCATCATCCTCCCACGGGACACCTGCCGACTCAATCATGCTGGTGACTAGTGTAGAGAAGGGTAGCAAGCCGCGAATATGAGCTCTCCACATGCTATGCCTGATCAGTCGGGGAAAGTTTACCTCCTTCCCTTCCATCACACACCCAATCAGAACCAGCATATCCATCGGAATCTCTGAAAAGTGAGTGGTGGGAAAGACATAGTGGGCGAAGATATGCTGCCCGGTCTTGGCCTCCTTTGTCAAATAAGCGAAGCGCATCCCCTTGGACTTCTTGTTGTTCGAATCCATCACCCAAGGAGCATCTGGTGTGGCAATCAAGCGCTTGAGTGCCTCATAGTCAAAAGTCATGGAGCGGAGAGCTACCTCTGCCTGCCTATAGGCGCAGGTCTCGTCAGGATGATGGTGGCAAAGCAGTGCATTCCCAATAGCATCCTCAGTGATCATAATCTCTCTACCCCGCAGCTGCACTGAATCAAGATTGGCTCGGAAGAAGTTGCAATAAAATTTTCTCACTCATGAAGTGTTCACCCTCCCCAAATCTCTATCAACAAAGTCCAATCCTAATTCCAGAATGCGGGTGTTAATAGCACGCCTCACATCATTGGGAAGGAGCAGTTTCTTCTCAATGTTCAGATTTTTCTTCCGGAAGTCAGAGAAGCGAAGCTCACAGTAGAGGTTTGGGAATTTGGTTTCATCAGTGGTTGGTAGCAGCTGATTTTCCTTGTCCACCTCATTCAGCGGATTCTTGGCATAATTAGCATATGGTGAGGGGGTAGAGGTCTTAGAGCGCTTCCTCTTTTTGGAAGTAGTGCCTATAGCCTTTCCTTTGGCTGACATCCTGAAAAACAGAGATGATATAATATAAGCAGATAGCCAAATAGATACAAAGCACTCAAAGCAAAGCATATTCATGAAGTGAACAAAGAAGGGAGATTTCTTGGAATGCAAGTAATAGAATTTAGAATTCAAACCAAATTTCAAACTAAGAATTCAAACCACATTTGCACATTACTCATTCACTAAGCCTAGGAAACAGCATATCCAAAATAATGATCAAAAAAGTTAGGTTGAAAACCAAAAGAAGTTAGTAGGTTAAACAGATTAAAGTTAGAAATTAGTTTGAAAATCAGTGATATGGTGGTTATTAGCTCAATTCAAAAAGGAATGCACAAAATAGGAATGTAAGCACGTTCACAATCATGAAATGCAACAAGTCATTGATAATGAAATATGGTATAGCTAGAAAGTAACTAATATGGAACAAACCATCAATCAATGCAAGGATCACTAGAGTCAAATGAATTTGTGTTGGTGAAAGCAAAACCTTGAGAAACAAGTAATTTAAGCACATTTAACACCAATTCCAACAATGCATGCAAGTCATAAATATTGAGATGAGATTTGAAAAATTCATGCACCATATGATAAAGGGCATAAAGGAATTGAATTGCATTAGCCACATAGGTAGAAGGAATCATCAATCTTGTGAAAGCAAGAAAGTTGGGCTTAACTGCAAATGAAAATCAAATTTATGATTAATCTGAAAGTTTACTTAATCATGCAATGCATATAGCAAATTAGCATTGCAAGCAAGTAAAGAGCATTAGGAGCATAACCAAAAACCTGTAAACATGCCCACGAGGATTTTTCAAAACCTTTTAGGTAACAAAATTCTATTTGAAACATAAATCATCAACTAGAACTAGTTACACCAATCAGAGCATTGTTAATTCATGGACCATGGTTAGGAAAAATCCGGTAGTATTTCAGCAGTAAGTTGGCTATTTCCAAGTTTAAACAACAAATCAGGTTCCATATGAGTTCATTAATACTTGAAAACACAAAACTATATATATGAATTCACATGGATATAACAAACAGCCAATAATGCAGCAGCAAAGTAAATTAAACAACACAAAGAACAGTAGCAGTTCCTTTCATCAATCAAACACAAACAAGCAGCATCACAGATTAAATGAACACAGAATAATCCATGAAAACAGAGCAATTTCACACATCAGCAAAGATTCAGTTAATCCTAAATCCACTACTCAGCTCAGATTCGCTAACCACCTAAACTAAACTAAACTAAACTAACTAACTAAGCTAACTAATGAAATTAACATAAAACAGTAAAAAGGGAAGTAGAACAGGGGAAGCAAAAACCTGGAAGCAGGGAAGTTGAAAGATGAAACAGAGGACGGGGAAGGGAGAACGACAGTCTGGTGGCACAGGGGAGCAAGCGCCGGCGACAATGGAGTCGTGGCTAGGCTCGTGGCGGAGCAGGGGTGTTGTGCGAGAGAGACAGAGGGGATGTGAGAGAGAGCAGAGACAGAGAAGGTGGAGTGAGAGAGAGGGAGTGAGGAAGAGGGGCGTTGGGACGCGCGGCGATGGCGACGGTGGTGTGCGCTGGAGGATGCTGGAGAGAGGCTGGTTATGGAAATGATGGTGGTGGTTATGGGTGAAAGGGGGAAGGAGAGACGTTGGGTGAGGGACGAAGGTGGTTTTGCGCAAATAAGGTAGGGCTTCACGTCCCTGGGTAAGTAAAAATTTGAATCCACGCGTGCGCGCACCGTGTGCGTCCGCGTGGGTGGAGGTAATAAGGAAGTGCGCGGAAGCGCCATACGCGCTTACGCGTAGATGGGAGAATTAGGGATCGGCGCGGAAGCGTACGGTGCGCGTCCACGCAGTTGTGCTGGGCCAGAGGCCCAAAAGAGGCCTAGAGTTGGCACAACTCTCGGGCCCTTTGGCCTGGGTGATGCTAAAATGCATCGACGCACGTGCGCACTGTGCGCGTTCGCGTAGATGGCTTGAGCATAAGGGACGGGCGCGGAAGCGTCAAGTATGCCAATGTGTGGGTGGAGAAACAGGGAGTGGCGCAGACGTATACAGCGTGCGTCCGCGTGGGTCGAGGCACAGAGTTGGCCCAAAAGTAGCACAACTCTTTGGAGCTTGGCCCAGATAGTTAAAATGCGCAGCCGGCGCGCACGCGCGCTTTGCTCTTGCGCGTGGCTTGGGTTTTTTTTTTCTTTAATGAGCATAAAAAAGAGCTCATAACCTTCTCATCCTCCTCTAAAACTCTAGACTAGCTAAGATTCAAAATTAAGCAGATTTTTGAAATATAGGGGATTTTTCAAACAAATCAAGGAAACTTGCAATTCAAGCAAAAACTCAAGTTCAAAGAATCATCCCTAATTAAAGCATAGAATGTATAAACACCTTAACAAGCAAGCAAAATATACCAACAAGTAAAGAAATTATATACAATGGAACTCAACTCATTCATTCATTATATCTACAAGGGAATGGAAAGAGTTTACCATGGTGGGGTGTCTCCCACCAAGCACTTTTAGTTTAAGTCCTTAAGTTGGACATTGGGAGGCTTCTTGTCAAGGTGGCTTATGCTTGTATCCATCCTTGAACCTCCAAGAGTGCTTGTCCTTCAGTCGGTTGTCAGAAGTTCCAACCATCATCACTAAGCTTGAGTGAGGTCCTCTCCAAGACACGAGCTCCCAAAATTGACTCTCATAGGGTAATCCAGGATCCCATATCTTGTCCTCGCACCCATCTTCTAGTTGATTGCCTTGACTTTGTCCGGACGACGAGAAAGCGAAATTCTCATGAAAGCACCAAACTACTCACCTTGACTCATTTAATTGAGCATTACACCAATCCATGTTCTTCAATTTTGAGCTTCCAACCATAATGAGTCTAGATTTACAACGCCAACCACTAAACATCCTCTTTTTTCGCTTAATTCCACAAAGCGCCCTAAGTTGGCCATCCGTCTCAAGCAGACCATACTCAAGTGGGATAATAAAGCTGAGAGTTAGAAGTTTTACCCACTCAAGTGAAGGATTGGATGGTGAACTAGGTGAAAGAGTTCCCAAAGGTCTTGATAAAGCATGCTCTACTCCCATCTATCCTCTTCTAGAGGTTTCCACCACTCGGCACGGTTCTTTAAATTTCTCCTCTTGTCAAGCTTCCTCAAGTTCACATTCTTCTTCACCAACTTCTTCTATCTCATCCCCATCACTCTCATCATAGATAGGAGGTCTAGTGAAGTCTACCTCCTCATTAAGTACAAGCATTTTGGGGAAGGACTCTTCAAACTTGAAAGGATCATATGTTGATGCGGAATCATCATAGATAGGAGGGCTTGTTGCTTGGAACACTTCTTCCAGTTCTTCATTTATAACGGGTTTTGGAGGTGGCGCACCCTGCTCAACCTCGGATTCTAATCCACTAGGGGAAGGCTTAACAAGATTGTCAAGGGAATTGGTCAATGTGGGCAAAAAATTACTAGTGATGGAATCCACTTCTTGATCGTTTTCCTTTAACTCTCCGTCTACTTCCATAACTTTACTCTCCTCCTTAACATCCTTTATGTGCTAAACATATCCCAAACATCCATTCACTACTTCCTTTTGTTTGCTAATCTCTACCTTCTCCTCTTGTTGCACTTCTTGCTTCAACTCTTCTTCCTCACCATGGAGCTTCATGTTTACTCCCTCACTAGGCTCCTTGATAGCTTCTCCACATTCAACAATGGGAGTACTTAGGGTACATGAGCTTAGGTGGAATATTAGGTGATTCACGGCTTCTACCATGCTAGCTATCCTTGCTCTTAGCTCCTTAAATTTAGTTTCATCCTCCTCTTATCGCCTTAAGATACGAGATTCAAGGTCTCTCAGTTCTAATATGAAGGCTTCATCGGGAGATGGTGGTGGAAGATAGGATTCAGTGTTTGAGGGAAGATTGTTAACGTTGGAAGGTGGTTTATATTGGTGGAATTCTTGAGGTGGTGTATGTGGAATTTGTGGTTCTTAGGAGTATTGGTATTGGAATGATGGTTGTTCTAGATGTGGTTCATATGGTGGTTGATATGGTGTATATGAGTTATGGTCATATGGAGTTGAATGGTGGTGTGAGGCTTGTGAGTATGGTGTATGGCTATATTGAGGAGTGGGATCACATGCATATGATGATTGTAGTTGACAACCACAATAAGGATCATCACACACACTGGATTGATACACATTAGGATCGGGATTATACCCATAGGAGTTTGTAGGAGGATGTTGCCATGAAGATTGTTCATAAGCTTGAGGTTCCTCCCATCCTTGATTTCCAAATCCTTGATGTATATCTTCATTGGAACTTCCATTTCCTACAACATAGTTTGAACTACACTCATAGCTAAAAGGGTTAGAATTCATAGTGAAAGAGAAAATAAAAACAAAGATTAATAAGAAAGAAGATAAAATCTTAAACTAGCAAAAACTAGCAAACAAACCAAAATTCAAGCTATTCACAATATATACAATAGCCAATAACATAGCACCATTGTTCCCCGGCAACGGCGCCATTTTGATGTGTGAACTTTTGTTGATATAGAATTTCTCAGTTGAGTTCTCGTTGCAAGTATAGTTCTAGACCAACAAAGAGTCCTCACATACAAAAATTTTGGTTGTCACGAATAAAAAACACCAAATAAGCATTAACCGAAGTATTTAGACTCTGGGTCGTCTCCCTAGGAAACAATGTAGTGCTTAGTTATTGGCTATGAAGGGCTAAAGGGGGTTTTGGTTCATAAGAGGGAAAGAAAAGTAGATTTAGTAAGCAAGTAAAGAAAGCAAGATAAAGAACTTTTGGCTAAGACTTGGGTAATTGAGATCACCATCCTTGTCAACAAACCGAATATTGATAATCAAGAGAGGCCAACCTATTAAGTCTACTTCCCAAAAGCTTTAAGTACGTAACATTTACTTCTATGCTTGAAGTACGTCAAATAGATTTGATCACATCAGCCCTTAAGTCCTAACCTACCTATTAATTAACTTAGTAGTGGTTAGCGTCAATGGGTGTCAAATTGATCACCATGGGTTCTCAAATCACCAATTCCATCATACCTAATGACTCAAGATTACCCAATTCCCTTGGCTTAGACCAAGAGTTGACAAAACTACTCAAAAACTAAAGAGAACATTTCATCAAACACATAGAGTACAATAAAAGTGAACATCATAAATTGTAAGAATAGTAAAATCTAACAAATACTAAGTGTAAGAAAAGTGAGATCACAACTTAATTCATCAATAAAAAGAACATCAACATCAAAATTGCATTAAATGTAAATCAAGTCCAACATGAGTTCATCATCACAAAAGAGAACAAAATGAGAAATTAACATCACAATTAAGAGGATCAAGATGCAGAGGTAAGAAATTATAAAAGAAACAAGATGAGATCAAGTAATTAATCATGAATCTAAGATAATCTAACCTAATCCTAACCTAATTCTAGAGAGAAAATGGAGCTTCTCTCTCTAGAAAACTAACTAAAGGCTCATGTTGGCTAAACTAATTGCCCCCCTTTGCTTGGACTTCAATTCTGCATGAAATACACTCAGAAACAAGTTGGATTTGGGCTTGGACAGCTCAAAAATCGCCCCAGCGTTTTGCCTTTAAGTGGGCCATGTAAGAGTATTGGTGCGTGTGCGCCATGTGCGCGTGCGCATCAATTGGCAACTTTTCCATCCGCGCGGACGCGGCATGTACGCGTGCGCGTCTATGGGCGAGACCACTTTTGTGCGTGCGTGCCTTGTGCGCGTGCGCGTGCATGGCTAATCATCTTGGAGGTTCTCGATCATACTGGAATAGAATTTACTATCCTTTTACGTCTGTCACTACGCCCAGCACTCGCGAGTTTGAAGCTCGTCACAGCCATCCCTTCCCAGATCCTACTCGGAATACCACAGACAAGGTTTAGACTTTCCGGACTCTCATGAATGCCGCCATCAATCTAGCTTATACCACGAAGATTATAATTAAGAGATCTAAGAGATACTTATTTAGTCGAAGGTAGAACGGAAGTGGTTGTCAGGCACGTGTTCATGGGGAATGATGATGATTGTCACGTTCATCACATTCAGGTTGAAGGGCGAATGAATATCTTAAAAGCGAAATAAGATGAATTGAATAGAAAACAGTAGTACTTTGCATTAATCTTTGAGGAACAGCAGAGCTCCACACCTTAATCTATGGAGTGCAGAAACACTACCGTTGAAAATACATAAGTGATAATGGAGTTCATTGGTCTCGGCCCCAAAGGGGAACCGGAGTAACCAAGACTACTATGATTCGAAGATAAAACTCAGGATGTCTAATACAATAGTAAAAAGTCCTATTTATAATAAACTAGCTACAAGGGTTTACAGAAGTAAGTAATTGATGCATAAATCCACTTTCGGGGCCCACTTGGTGTGTGCTTGGGCTGAGCTTGAATGTTACACGTGCAGAGGCTCTTTCTGGAGTTGAACGCCAGCTTTTGTA
>NC_029789.2:65507995-65508165 GCF_000816755.2 Arachis ipaensis | reverse complement strand
ACAGCTTGGTTTAGCCGCTTAGACCAGGATTTTATTCCTTTAGGCCCTCCTATCCACTGATGCTCAAAGTCTTGGGATCCTCTTTATTTACCCTTGCCTTTTGGTTTTAAGGGTTATTGGCTTTTTGCTCTTGCCTCTTGGTTTTAAGAGCTTTTGGCTTTTTCTTTCTA
>NC_029789.2:65507014-65507917 GCF_000816755.2 Arachis ipaensis | reverse complement strand
TGAATGGGCTCTCTTGCTTGCTCCATCTTTTTCTTAGTGATGGGCTTCTCTTCCTCAATGTGAATGTCTCCTTCTATGAAATCTCCAGCTGAGTAACATAGATGGCAGATAAGATGAGGAAAAGCTAGCCTTGCCCCAGGAAAGGGCTTTTCAACTATTTTGTAGAGTTCAAGGGAGATGACTTCATGCTTTCAAGAGCCAACATATTTAACATTCTTAAACAACAACTTCAAAAGACATATGCACTGTTTAAGCATACATTCAGAAAAAAAGAAGCATTGTCACCACATCAATATAATTAAACTAAGTTCAAGGATAAATTCAAAACTCATGTACTTCTTGTTCTTTTGAATTAAAACATTTTTCATTTAAGAGAGGTGATGGATTCATAGGACATTCTATGATGGAGCATTGGACGAACTCTAACCATCCTCTAGCCACAGGCTTGAGATCCAATCTTCTTAGTTGAACCGGCTTGCCTTTGGAGTCAATCTTCCATTGAGCTCCTTCCACATATATGTCCATAAGGACTTGGTCCAACCTTTGATTAAAGTTGACCCTTCTAGTGTAGGGGCGTTCATCTCTTTGCATCATAGGCAAGTTAAAAGCCAACCTCACATTTTCCGAACTAAAATCTAAGTATTTCCCCCGAACTATTGTAATGTAATTCTTTGGATTCGGGTTCTTACTTTGATCATGGTTCTTAGTGATCCATGCATTGGCATAGAACTCTTGAACCATTAGGATGCCGACTTGTTGGATGGGGTTTGTTAGAACTTCCCAACCTCTTCTTTGGATTTCATGTCGGATCTCCGGATACTCATTTCTCTTGAGCTTGAAAGGGACCTCGGGGATCACCTTCTTCTTGGCCACAACATCATAGAAGTGGTCTTGATGGGCTTT
>NC_029789.2:65486069-65506757 GCF_000816755.2 Arachis ipaensis | reverse complement strand
TTGGTGCCCATTTTGGGCGTTCAACGCCCATTTGTTGCCCATTTCTGGCGTTGAACGCCAGAACCATGCTTGTTCTGGGCGTTCAGCGCCAGCTCTTCTCCAGGGTGCAATTCTGGCGTTCAGCGCCCAGATGCTGCCCATTTTGGGCGTTCAGCGCCCAGATACTGCCCATTTTGGGCGTTCAGTGCCAGAACCATGCTCTGTTCTGGCGTTGAAAGCCAGACAGGTGCTTCCTCCAGGGTGTGATTTTTCTTCCGCTGTTTTTGATTCTGTTTCTAAATTTTTCGTTTATTTTGTGACTCCACATGATCATGAACCTAAGAAAACATGAAAAACAAAAATAAAATTAGATAAATAAACATTGGGTTGCCTCCCAACAAGCACTTATTTAATGTTAATAGCTTGACAGTGGGCTCTCATGAAGCCTCACAGATGTGCAAAGCTTTGTTGAGACCTCCCAACACCAAACTTAGAGTTTGGATATGGGGGTTTGACACCAAACTTAGAGTCAATGGCCTTGCACTTTCCTTTTGGATTCTCTTCTGTATTGTTTGGGAGAGTACTAGGAGGGATTTCAGTGATCCTTTTACTCAGCTGGCCCACTTGTGCTTCTAAATTTCTAATGGAAGACCTTGTTTCATTCATGAAACTCATAGTGGCCTTAGATAGATCAGAGACTAAATTTGCTAAGCTAGATGGATTCTGCTCAGAATTCTCTGTCTGTTGCTGAGTGGATTATGGAAAAGGCTTGCTATTGCTAAACCTGTTTTTTCCACCATTATTAAAGCCTTGCTGAGGCTTTTGATCCTTCCATGAGAGATTTGGGTGATTTCTCCATGATGGATTGTAGGTGTTTCCATATGGTTCACCCATGTATTTTAACTCTGCTATTGCAGGGTTCTCAGGATCATAAGCTTCTTCCTCAGAAGATGCCTCTTGAGTACTGTTGGATGCAGCTTGCATTCCATTCAGACTCTGAGAAATCATATTGACTTGCTGAGTCAATATTTTATTCTGAGCCAATATGGCATTCAGAGTATCAATTTCAAGAACTCCCTTCTTCATAGGCGTCCCATTACTCACAGGATTCCTCTCAGAAGTGTACATGAACTGGTTATTAGCAACCATATCAATGAGTTCTTGAGCTTCTGCAGGCGTTTTCTTTAGGTGAATGGATGCACCTGCAGAAGTATCCAATGACATCTTTGATAGCTCAGATAAACCATCATAGAATATATCCAGGATGGTCCATTCTGAAAGCATGTCAGAAGAATACTTTTTGGTCAGCTACTTGTATCTTTCCCAAGCTTCATAGAGGGATTCACCTTCTTTTTGTCTGAATGTTTGAACATCAGCTCTAAGCTTGCTCAGCTTTTGAGGAGGAAAGAACTTGGCTAAGAAAGCCGTGACCAGCTTATCCCAAGAAGTCAGGCTGTCTTTGGGTTGAGAGTCCAACCACACTCTAGCTCTGTCTCTTATAGCAAAAGGGAAAATCATGAGCCTGTAGACTTCAGGATTTACTCCATTAGTCTTAACAGTATCACAGATCTGCAAGAATTCAGTTAAGAACTGAAAAGGATCTTCAGATGGAAGTCCATGAAACTTGCAGTTCTGTTGCATTAAAGAAACTAGCTGAGGTTTCAGCTCAAAATTGTTTGCTCCAATGGTAGGAATGGAGATGCTTCTTCCATGTAAATTGGAATTAGGTGCAGTAAAGTCACCAAGCATTCTCCTTGCATTATTGTTGTTGGGTTCGGCTGCCATCTCCTTTACTTGTTCGAAATTTTCAATAAGGTTGTCTCTGGATTGTTGTAATTTAGCTTCTCTTAGTTTTCTCTTCAGAGTCCTTTCAGGTTCTGGATCAGCTTCAACAAGAATGCCTTTTTCTTTGTCCCTGCTCATAAGAAAGAGAAGAGAAAAAGAAAAGAAGAGGAATCCTCTATGTCACAGTAAAGAGGTTCCTTATTGTTAGTAGAAGAAGAGAAGAAGAAAAATTCGAACATAGATAGAAGAGGGGGTTCGAATTTGGTGAGTGATGTGAGGAAGAGATGTTGGTAGATGAATAAATAAATAGAATAAGATGAGAGAGGGAGAGGATTTTCGAAAATAATTTTTGAAAAAGAGTTAGTGATTTTCGAAAATAGTTTTTGAAAAAAGTTGGTAATTTTTTTTCGAAAATTTTTTTAAAATCACAGATTGAAATAATCAGTTAATTAAAAAGAATTTTTGAAAAAGAGGGAGATATTTTCGAAAATTAGAGAGAGAGAGAGAGAAAAAGTTAGTTAGGTGGTTTTGAAAAAGATAAGAAACAAACAAAAAGTTAGTTAGTTAGTTGAAACAAATTTTGAAAATATATGATTGAAATTAGTTTTGAAAAAGATTTGATTTTTAAAATCACGATTAATGATTTGATTCTCAAGAAATCACAAGATATGATTCTAGAACTTAAAGTTTGAATCTTTCTTAACAAGCAAGTAACAAACTTGAAATTTTTGAATCAAAACATTAATTGATTATGTTATTTTCGAAAATATGATGTAAAATTAAGAAAAAGATTTTTGAAAAATATTTTTGAAATTTTCGAAAATAAATAAAAAAATTGAAAAAAGATTTGATTTTTGAAAAAGATTTTGAAAAAGATAAGATTTTTTTTAATTTGAAAATTTGTTTTGACTCATAAAAAACTAGATTTTAAAAATTTTTGAAAAAGTCAAATCTAATTTTCGAAATTTTAAGAGAGAAAAAGGGAAAGATATTTTTTTTGTTTTTTGAATTTTTATGATGAGAGAGAAAAACAAGAAAAATGATGCAATGCATGAAAGTTATGGATCAAAACAATGAATGCATGCAAGAATGCTATGAATGTCAAGATGAACACCAAGAACACTATGAAGATCATGATGAACATCAAGAACACATATTTGAAAAATTTTTAATGCAAAGAAAACATGCAAGACACCAAACTTAGAATTCTTTAATGCTTAGACATAAAGAATTCAGGAATGCATATGAAAAACACCATACAACACAAAACACTAAAATATCAAGATCAAACAAGAAGACTTACCAAGAACAACTTGAAGATCATGAAGAACACTATGAATGCATGAATTTTTGAAAAATGCAAGATGAATATGCAATTGACACCAAACTTTCAACTTGACTCAAGACTCAAACAAGAAACACAAAAAAATATTTTTGATTTTTTATGATTTTCTAATTTTTTTTGTATTTTTATTTTATTTTTTCGAAAATCATTTTGAAAAGAAAAATAAGGATTCCAAAATTTTTAATATGAATTCCAGGAATCTTATGCTCTTTAGTCTAAAGCTCCAATCAAAGGGTCAGGCATGGCTTAATAGCCAGCCAAGTTTTAGTAAAAATATGAGTGTAATTCATTCAATTTTAAGCCAAAACCTCAGTCCAAAAGAATTTAGACATGGCTTCACAGCCAGCCAGGCTTTAGCATGCTTCATGAAACACTAGAATTCATTCTTAAAAATTCTGAAGAAAAATATATTTTTGAAAACATTTTTTTTTTCGAAAACAAAGGAGAAATTTTTAAAAGATTTTTTTGAAAAATTTTTTTTGAAAACTTTTTGAAAAGAAAACGAAAAGAAAGTTACCCAATCTGAGCAACAAGATGAACCGTCAGTTGTCCAAACTCGAACAATCCCTGGCAATGGCGCCAAAAACTTGGTATGCGAAATTGTTACTCAGGTTGTGAATTGTTGTTCGAAATTGATTCCCTGGCAATGGCACCAAAAACGGATGCACAGAACCATGGTCTAAACATATCTTCACAACTTCGCATAACTAACCAGCAAGTGCACTGAATCCCACGGAGATTGTTGGTATGAAGCAAGCTATGGTCACCTTGTAAGTCTCAGTCAGGCGGATATAAAATAGTTATGTAGTTTTCGAAATTTAGTAATAAAAGAAGGATAGAAATACTTATGTAAATCATTGGTGAGAATTTCAGATAAGCGCATGGAGATGCATTCGTTCCTCTGAACCTCCGCTTTCCTGCTGTCTTCATCCAATCAGTCTTACTCCTTTCTATGGCTGACTTTATGTAAGGATGTCACCGGTGCCAATGGCTACTTTCAATCCTCTCGGGAAAATGGTCCAAATGCTCTGTCACAGCACGGCTAATCGTCTGGAGGCATCACCCTTGTCGTTGGTTGCATCCTATTCCTCTCTGTGAAAATGGTCCGATGCGCTGTCACTGCATGGCTAATCATCTTGGAGGTTCTCGATCATACTGGAATAGAATTTACTATCCTTTTGCGTCTGTCACTACGCCCAGCACTCGCAAGTTTGAAGTTCGTCACAGTCATTCAATCCCAGAGTCCTACTCGGAATACCACAGACAAGGTTTAGACTTTCCGGACTCTCATGAATGCCGCCATCAATCTAGCTTATACCACGAAGATTTTGATTAAGATATCTAAGAGATACTCATTCAGTCGAAGGTAGAACGGAAGTGGTTGTCAGGCACGCGTTCATGGGGAATGATGATGATTGTCACGTTCATCACATTCAGGTTGAAGTGCGAATGAATATCTTAGAAGCGAAATAAGATGAATTGAATAGAAAACAGTAGTACTTTGCATTAATCTTTGAGGAACAGCAGAGCTCCACACCTTAATCTATGGAGTGCAGAAACTCTACTGTTGAAAATACATAAGTGATAATGGAGTTCATTGGTCTCAGCCACAGAGGGGAACCGGAGTAACCAAGACTACTATGATCTGAAGATAAAACTCAGGATGTCTAATACAATAGTAAAAAGTCCTATTTATAATAAACTAGCTACTAGGGTTTACAGAAGTAAGTAATTGATGCATAAATCCACTTCCGGGGCCCACTTGGTGTGTGCTTGGGCTGAGCTTGAATGTTACACGTGCATAGGCTCTTTCATCACAGAAAAACACACAAACTCATAGTAAATTCCAGAAATGTGAATTTAACATAAAAACTAATGAAAACATCCCTAAAAGTAACTAGATTCTACTAAAAACAATGCCAAAAAGCGTATAAATTATCCGCTCATAGCGTCCTTGGATGCATTTCCAATCTTTGTTTCTTCATGCATTCTCCCCTTTGTATGCTTTTCTACTCATTTCATCCATCCAATACTTGCCTTATAAATCTGAAATTACTCAACACACACATCAAGGCATCGAATGGAATTAAATTGAATCAAAATTACCAATTTAAGGTCTAAAAAGCATGTTTTTACACTTAAGCAAAATTCAAGGGAGAATTACAAAACCATGCCATTTCATTGAATAAATGTGGAAAAAGGTGGTAAAATCCCCAAAAATAAGCACAAGTTAAATCACCAAATCGGGGTTTATCATTCAACCCCTTAGGGGCCTCTATTAACAAGGTGGCTGCTTGGGTACGACTCCCAAACCTCCCCTTGGAATACTATGACAAAAATTTCTTAGGGATAGTAGGAGATCAGATAGAAAAAACTCTCATGGTGGATATGAACATGACTAACCAATCGAGAGGTAAATTTGCAATACTCTGCGTTGAGCTTGATCTAACGGCAGTTACTATTACATTGAGTATGAAGGGTTACACATGATATGCTTTGCGTGTGGGAGATTTGGTCCTGTGAAGGAGGAGTATTCACATAAGGTGGCAGAGACTCTACAGAACAAGGCAGGTTGTGGGAGTGAAAATAACTCTGGCCAATATGGACATGCGGAGGGGATGCAGGTAGGCCCTGTTAGAAGGGGAATAGAAACTGAAAATAATAAGGATAAAGAGGTCATTATGGGGATTCAAATTTTGGTGTCTGGATAATTGTCCAGAAGTAGAAACGGACAAAGAGAAACCTAAGGAAAAAGAGGGTACGAATGGGGATAGTGGGCACAGGAAAAGGGGAACAATGGCAGAAAGGAGGTAATGGAAGGAAGTATCAGGTATGATGGTTTGGTGGTTGAGGATTCGGGGGACTACATGGAGACAAATAAGCAGAAGGATAATCAATCGACATCATTGGAAGATGCGCCAGCAGGAGGTTCTCCAAAAGAATTTCTTACTGGGGGCAACTAAGAAGAGCTATATCCTTAACCAAAACCTAACAATCAGAGCCCAATAATATAGGCCCAACTTTGACAATCAATATGGCAGCCAGCCCAAAAAGAAAAGCACACAATTGCCCTTGTCCACCAAGTAGCCCAACAACAGAAGTACCTTAGAACCTATCTGACTCAATCCATAGAACCCCTTTTGAACTTGATCCAAGCCTTCTAATCTCCAGCCAAGCCTTATGGAACTGAATAAGGAGGACACTATGGTGATGGAGACACCATTTGTAACAAAAGATGACCCAAAACCACCAGACTCATCTGGACCAAAGTTTTCTGGATCAAGCCTTGAAGAAGTCATGGCCGAGGGGACCATAGCGGTGATAGAGTAGGGGAAGGAGGAAGCCCCCAAGGAGGGGCAAATGGAATTGACCTAACTTGGACCTAGTCATTGATGTGTATGCCTATTGGGCCACCTTTTACAACTTTGTCATAATGATTAGTTTTTCTTGGAATTTCAGAGGGGTTATGAGCCCAAAAATCACAAAAGCTCTAAAGGATTATTGTCTTCTATACAAGCTAGACAATTTAGCTATTCAAGAGACTAGGTGTGAGGAAATAGTTGCCAAGAAATCCATTAGGAGAGAAGGTTTTAATAATTCCATTATTATTGATACAGATAGGTTTTCTAGTAGAATTTGATTGATGTGGAACAAGCCAAACATCCAGATTCAAGAGAACAGCAGATATAGTCAAGCTTTTCATGTTAGAGTTCTGGAGGATGGGAGTATGTGGAGCCTTACAATTGTTTATGTCCGTCCACAAGAAGCAAGACGAAAGAAAGTGTGGGAGTACCTGAGAAGTATTGCTAGTAATATTCAGAGCCCTTGGTTGATTTGTGGGGACTTCAACGACATTGGCGATTGGTGAACGAATCCCCATACTTTCGTACAACTGTACCAGCAAGTGCACTGGGTCGTCCAAGTAATACCTGAGTGAGTTAGGGTTGATCCCACGAGATTTGGATTGATAGAGTGAAAAAGGTCTAATATAATAGGGTTCTAATACTTTATGAATTAAATGGAATCAGTAACAGGAATATCGTTGAGGATTGGAGTTGCTTTGTCTTTCTGAATTAACTCTGGTAGTACTATTTCCTTTGCTTGTGAGTGATTTCTTCAATGGCAGGCTGTATGTGATTGACGCTGGTTTGAGCAGCCACCAATGCTCCTCTAGATCTGAACCCCAGGGTTAGTGCGGGTCCATTCTAATTGAGGGTGAAGCTCCTGCAGTTCATTCTCCTTGATGGTCCTACTCAAAACGCTACAGACAAGGTCGAATCTTCCGGATCGGAGGAATTCTGCGCCTTTGGTTCTAGCCTCTACCACAGAGACCCTAATCTCCCTGTAAATCGGCTGAACTGATGTCTCGAGAAGTCCCCAACGAAGTCCTGGATTAGCCGTCTGAGAGACGTATAAACTTAGCTGTTGGTTCACGCTTTCTAGCCACGTATTCACACGAACCCAAGTAGACGCGGGTGTTTGTTAGGCACGTTCATCTTAGTATGATGAACAGAGCTAATTGTCACTGATCATCCTATTCACCATGTTGAAGAACGAATATACATCTTAGAAATAAATCAAACACGGATCGAAGAGAAACAGTAATACTTTTATTAATTCATAGGACTCAATAGGACTCCTCCCCTCAATCTAGGAGGTTTATAAACTCATACTGAAAGGAAAATACAATGGTAAAAATGTGTATAGTATGTAAAAAGGTCAAAGAAGGTTTTAATAACATAAATGTAATCCCTTAAATACTAAATAAATGACTAGTAAGGGTAAAACTATCTTATTAGTTCTAAAATCCACTTCTGGAGCCCACTTGGTGAGTGTTTCGGCTGAGCTTTAATGAGATCCACATGCTATGAGGCTCCTAGGGCATTGAACGCTGGCTAGGGGGTCCTCTCTGGGCGTTTGGACGCTGGGCTCCGCTCTTTGGGCGCTGGACGCGTGGAAAGGGGCAGGAAGCTGATGTTGGACGCAAGTTTTGGGCCTTTAAATCTGAAGCAAAGTATAGACTATTATATATTGCTAGAAAACTCTGGAAGTCAGATTTCCATAGCCGTTGAGAATGCTCCATTTGGACTTCTGTAGCTCGAGAAAAGGTCCTCCGAGTGCAAGGAGGTCAGATCCAGACAGCATCTGCAGTGCTTTCTCTGTCTCTGAATCAGACTTTTGCTCCAGCTCCTCAATATTAGCCAGAAAATACATGAAATTGCACAAAAACACAAAAAGTCATAGTAGAATCCAAAAATGTAAATTTAACACTAAAAGTTACAAAAAATTAATAAAAACTAAACAAAACACACTAAAAACTATATGAAAATGATGCCAAAAAGCGTATAAAATATCCGCTCATCACAACACCAAGCTTAAACAGTTGCTTGTCCCCAAGCAACCAAAAACACAATAGGATAAAAAAAATTAAGATACAATAAATTTCTAAGTTTCCAATGAAGCTTAGTTACAATTAGATGAGCGTGACTTAGTTGCTTTTTGCTTCTGAATAGTTTTGGCATCTCACTATACATTGAAACTCAGAATGGTTGGCATCTTTAGGAACTTAGAATCCAAATGATATTATTGACTCTCCTAGTTAAGTTATTTTTGATTCTTGAACACAGCTTTTAGAGTCTTGGCCGTGACCCTAAGCACTTTGTTTTCCAATATTACCACCGGATACATAAATGCCACAGACACTTTATCTGGGTGAACCTTTTCAGATTGAGATTCAGCTTTGCTAGAATCCCCAGATAGAGGTGTCCAGAGTTCTTATGCACACTCTTTTTACTTTTGGACCACGACTTTAACCGCTCAGTCTCAAGCTTTTCACTTGACACCTTCAGGCCACAAGCACATGGTTAGGGACAACTTGGTTGAGCCGCTTAGGCCAGGATTTTATTCCTTTAGGCCCTCCTATCCATTAATACTCAAAGGCTTGGGTCCTTTTACCCTTGTCTTTTGGTTTAAAGGGTTATTGGCTTTTTCAATCTGCCCTCCTTTTCCTGCATTTTTGGGTAGTAATGGATTTTTCTGCTTTATTTATTTTCTTCTTTTTTTTTCGCCATTTTTTCTTTCTTTTTGCATGCATATGTAATTTTTTTTCTTTTGCAACAAGATTTTTCTTTTTGCTACTTTTTCTTGCTTCAAGAATCAATTTTCAGATTTTTCAGATTATCAATAATACTTTTTCTTTTTCCTTATTCTTTCAAGAGCCAACATTCTAAATTTTTAACTTCAAATATGCACTGTTTATTCATACATACAGAAAACAAAAGCAATGCCACCACATCAACATAATTAAACTATTCTTATTTTAAACTTGAAATTCATGTATCTCTGAATTCTTTTCAAAAAAATTTCTTTTAAGCAAGGTGAGAGATATATGGAACATCTTACAACTTTAAGACATCAATGCAAATGATCATGCAATAAGAACAAGAAAAAAATAACATAACAGAAAAATAGAAAAGGAAAGGAAGTAAAAGAAAACGAGTCCACCTTTAATGGTGGCCGCTAGTGCTCCTCCATGAGGATCCAATGTGATGCTTGATCTCTTCTATATCACTCCTTTGCCTTTGTTGTTCTTCCCTCATAGCCCTTTGGTCCTCCCTTATGGCTCTTTGATCTTCTTTTATTTCATTGAGTGTGATGGAGTGCTGATAAACGCCAATTTTGTGGTTTATCTTGTACTTAATTTGGGAGATTATATCACCTTTTCCCATATTTATTCAATGAAATAGCATGGTTTTGCAATTCTCCCTTGATTTGTGCTTAAATGTGAAAACATGCTTTTTAGGCCTTAAAATAGCTAAATTCAATTCACTTTAATTCCATTCGATGCCTTGATGTATTTATTGAGTGATTTCAGGTTCATAGGGCAAGTATTGGATGGAAGAAGTGAGGAGAAAAGCATGCAAAGTGGGAGAACTCATGAAGAAATGAAGGAACCGTAAAGCTATCAAGTCCCACCTCTTCACACTCAATCGACCATAACTTGAGCTACATAGGTTCAAATGAGGCGGTTCCAGTTGCGTTGGATAGCTAACATCTGGGGCTTTGGAATGATATGAATTTTGCCATATGTTACTTCGCGTTCAGGGGTGCACACGCGCCATGTACGCGTGTGCGCCAATGCTGCTCGTGGCCCACTAAAGTAAAATCGCCCCTAGTGATTTCTGAAGCACTTTGGGCCCAACCCAACTCATTTCTAATGCTATTTCATGCAGAATTCAAGCTTGGGCAAAGGGAGAGCAATTGTTTGGTAGTATAGCATCATGTAGGTTAGTTTCTAGAGAGAGAAGCTCACTCTTCTCTCTAGAATTATTAGGTTAGGATAATCCATCTTAGATCTAGGCATGATTTCTTGATTTCATCTTGTTTCTTTTCCAATGTCTTGTTTCTACGACTCTATTCTTCTTAGTTCTCTTTTCAATTTTACTTTTATGTCTCTTTATGTTTATGAATATTCATGTTGGATCTTATTTACATTTAGTGAAATTTAATGTTAATGTTCTTTTAATTGATGATTTGAATTGTTGATTTACTTTTCTTGCAATTGGTAGTTGATAGATTTTACTATTTCTTGTCATTTATTATGCTTTCCTTTTATGCCTTCCAAGTGTTTGATAAAATGCTTGGTTGGATGTTAGAGTAGATTTTGAGCATTCTTGGCTTGGAAAGAGTAATTAGGTAATCTTGAGTCATGAAAACCCAACTTATGTTGGAGATCTAGAGTTGTTAGTTAGTATCATTTTCAATGACACTAATCTTTTGCTAATTCAATTAGTGAGTTGATTAGAACTTTTGATTTGAGATTAACTAGTCTTTTTTGACTTTCTCTCATAGATGATAACTTACACCTTCTTCCAATGTTGGAGATGACGTAATAGGATAAATTCTTGTTTATATTTGTGACATGATTAATTAGTCTTGTTTGACATTCTCCCTATGTGAAGATGACATGATACCTTCTTCTGTTTGTTGGAGTTGACTAAATAAGATGAATTAATCAATGTATGACTAGGATAGAAAGCCTATGATCACAATTCTTGCCATGAATGTCTCTCTTTATTACTTGCTTTATTTAGTTACTTGCTTGATTTACTCTTCTTGTCATTTAAATTCTTATCCATTTACTTCCTTGTCCTTTTATCAATCATACCCCTTGTTCCTTCATAGCCAATAATCATTCACTTCATTGCAATTCCTCGTGAGACGACCCGGAGTCCAAATACTCCGGTTAATTCTTATTTGGGGTTTGTACATGTGACAACCTAAATTTAATTTGAAGCGAGAGTTGTTTATTGGTTTGGAGCTATACTTGCAACGTAAATATTTTGTGAAATTCCTTACCCACAACAATTTTCGCAATCAAATTAATGGCGCCGTTGTCGGGGAGTTGTAATGGTGTTCTATTATTGGTTATTGTATATGTGTGAATATTGTAAATAGGTTTACCTTTTGCTTCTTTGTTAGTTTTTGCTAGTTTTAGGATTTAATTTTCTTGCTTCTTATTTGATTTTGTTTTCATTTTCTCTTGCTATCATGAATTTTCACTTTGGCTATGAGTTTAGTTCTAACTATGTTGTAGGAAATGAGAGCTTCAATGAGGATGTGTATCAAGGATGGGACAATCAAAGGTGGGAGGAGCCATAAGTATATGATCAATACTCATGGCAACAACCTCCACCAATGCACTATGAAGAAGAGCCATTCTATGATTCATATCAATCTAATGGCTATGGTGAATCCCCTTGTGACTTTCAAGAACCACCACCATAACCACCACCATATGTCTATGAGCCATATCCCCAACATAACCCTCAACCATACTCACAAGCCCTTTCTTACCAACTATCTTCATATGACCCTAATCCATATCCATCCTACCAATAATCATATGAGCCATATGAACCACACATAGAGCCACCACTACTCCAACATCAACATTTTCAAGAGCCGCCTGATGAGCGGATAATTTATACGCTTTTTGGCATTGTTTTCAGTATGTTTTTAGTAGAATCTAGCTACTTTTAGGGATGTTTTCATTAGTTTTTATGTTAAATTCACATTTCTGGAATTTACTATGAGTTTGTGTGTTTTTCTGTGATTTCAGGTATTTTCTGGCTGAAATTGAGGGACTTGAACAAAAATCAGATTCAGAGGTTGAAGAAGGACTGCTGATGCTGTTGGATTCTGACATCCCTGCACTCAAAGTGGATTTTCTGGAGCTACAGAACTCCAAATGGCGAGCTTCCAATTGTGTTGGAAAGTAGACATCCAGGGCTTTTCAGCAATATATAATAGTCTATACTTTGGCCGAGTTTAGATGACGTAAAAGGGTGTTGAACGCCAGTTCTACGCTGCTGTCTGGAGTTAAACGCCAGAAGCACGTCACAAACCAGAGTTGAACGCCAGAAATACGTTACAACCTGGCGTTCAACTCCAGAAAGAGCCTCTGCACGTGTAACATTCAAGCTCAGCCCAAACACACACCAAGTGGTCCCCGGAAGTGGATTTATACATCAATTACTTACTTCTGTAAACCCTAGTAACTAGTTTAGTATAAATAGGACTTTTTACTATTGTATTTGATATCTTTTGATCATTTTTAGATCTCTAGACCTCCATGGGAGGCTGGCCACTCGGCCATCCATTGACAACGGTGATGTCCTTACATAAAGCCAGCCATGGAAAGGAGTAAGACTGATTGGATGAAGACAGCGGGAAAGCAGAGATTCAGAGGAACGAAAGCATCTCTATATGCTTATCTGAAATTCTCACCAATGAATTACATAAGTGTTTCTATCCCTATTTTCTATCTATTTATTATTTATGTTTGAAAACTCCATAACTATTTTATATCCGCCTGACTGAGATTTACAAGGTGACCATAGCTTGCTTCATACCAACAATCTCCGTGGGATCGACCCTTACTCACGTAAGGTTTATTACTTGGACGACCCAGTGCACTTGCTGGTTAGTTGTATCGAAGTTGTGAATGAAAAACAATTTATTAAGACGTGCGTACAGAGTTTTTGACGCCGTTGCCTGAGATCACAATTTCGTGCACCAAGTTTTTGGCGCCGTTGCCGGGGATGGTTCGAGTTTGAACAACTGACGGTTCATCTTGTTGCTCAGATTAGGTAATTTTCTTTTTGTTTTATTTTCAAAAATTTTTCAAAAACCTTTCAAAAATTTCTCATCTGTTTTCGAAAAAAAAAATCTTTTCAAAAATATATTTTTCTTCAGAATTTTTAAGAATGAATTCTAGAGTTTCATGAAGCATGTTGAAGCTTGGCTGGCTGTAAAGCCATGTCTAATTCTTTTGGATAGGGGCTTCCAACCATCAGCATAGAGGCAGGTTAATTTGTATGTCAGCTGTGGCATGTCTGAGTTACATACTAAAGCTTGGCTGGCTATTAAGCCATGCCTAACCCTCAGATTGGAGCTTTAGAATAATAGTGCAAGATTCCTGGAATTCATATTAAAAATTTTGGAATTCTTATTTTTCTTTTTCAAATGATTTTCGAAAAAAAAAATTTTAAAAGAAAATCCAAAAAAAAAAATCATAAAAATAAAAAATATTTCATGTTTCTTGTTTGAGTCTTGAGTCAAGTTGAAAGTTTGGTGTCAATTGCATATTCATCTTGCATTTTTCAAAAAATTCATGCATTCATAGTGTTCTTCATGATCTTCAAGTTGTTCTTGGTAAGTCTTCTTGTTTGATCTTGATGTTTTCATGTTTTGTGTCTTTTCTTGTTTTTCATATGCATTCTTGAATTCTTAGTGCCTAAGCATTAAAGATTTCTAAGTTTGGTGTCTTGCATGTTTTCTTTGCATTAAAAATTTTTCAAAAATATGTTCTTGATGTTCATCATGATCTTCAAAGTGTTCTTGGTGTTCATCTTGACATTCATAGCATTCTTGCATGCATTCATTGTTTTGATCCAAAATTTTCATGCATTGCATCATTTCCATGTTTTTCTCTCTCATTATTAAAAATTCAAAAATAAAAAAAATGTCTTTCCCTTTTTCTCTCATAAAATTCGAAAATTTGAGTTGACTTTTTCAAAAAATTATTAAAATCTAGTTGTTTTCTATGAGTCAAATCAAATTTTCAAATTTTATCTTTTTCAAAATCTTTTTCAAAAATCAAATCTTTTTCATTTTTCTTATCTATTTTCGAAAATTTCAAAAAAATATTTTTCAAAAATATTTTTCTTACTTTTACATCATATTTTCGAAAATAACATAATCAATTAATGTTTTGATTCAAAAATTTTAAGTTTGTTACTTGCTTGCTAAGAAAGATTCAAACTTTGAGTTCTAGAATCATATCTTGTGATTTGTTTTGAATCAAGTCATTAATTGTGATTTTAAAAATCAAATCTTTTTCAAAACTAATTTCAATCATATCTTTTCAAAAATATCTCTTTATCTTATCTTTTTCAAAATTTGATTTTAAAATATCCTTTCTAACTTCTTATCTTCTTATCTTTTCAAAATTGATTTTTAAATTTGTTTCAACTAACAAACTAACTTTTTGTTTGTTTCTTATCTTTTTCAAAACTACCTAACTAACTCTCTCTCTCTCTAATTTTCGAAAATATCTTCCCTCTTTTTCAAAATTTCTTTTTAATTAACTAATTATTTTCATTTTTGATTTTAATTCTCGAAAATTACTAACCTTTTTCAAAAACTATTTTCGAAAATCACTAACTCTTTTTCAAAAAAATTATTTTCGAAAATTCTCTCTCTCTTATCTCCTTCTATTTGTTTATTCATCTACTAACACTTCATCTCACCCAAATTCGAACCCCCTCTTCCATCTGTGTTCGAATTTTTTTCTTCTTCTTTTCTTCCACTCACACATGGACCTCTATACTGTGGTAAAAAAGATCCCTATTATTATTATTTTTCTGTCCCTCTTTTTCATATGAGCAGGAGCAAAGACAAGAATATTCTTGTTGAAGCAGATCCAGAACCTGAAAGAACTCTGAAAAGGAAACTAAGAGAAGCTAAATTACAACAATCCAGCAAGCACCTTTCAGAAATTTTCGAACAAAAAGAGGAGATGGCAGCCGAAAATAATAATAATGCAAGGAGGATGCTTGGTGACTTTACTGCACCTAATTCCAATTTACAAGGAAGAAGCATCTCCATTCCTGCCATTGGAGCAAACAATTTTGAGCTGAAACCTCAATTAGTTTCTCTGATGCAGCAGAACTGCAGGTTTCATGGACTTCCATCTGAAGATCCGTTTCAGTTCTTAACTGAATTCTTGCAGATATGTGATACTGTTAAGAATAATGGAGTAGATCCTGAAGTCTACAGGCTCATGCTTTTCCCTTTTGCTGTGAGAGACAGAGCTAGAATATGGTTGGACTCTCAACCTAAGGATAGCCGGAACTCTTGGGATACACTGGTCAAGGCTTTCTTAGCCAAGTTCTTTCCTCCTCAAAAGCTGAGTAAGCTTAGAGTGGATATTCAGACCTTCAGATAGAAAGAAGGTGAATCCCTCTATGAAGCTTGGGAGAGATACAAAGAACTGACCAAAAAGTGTCCCTCTGACATGCTTTCAGAATGGACCATCCTGGACATATTCTATGATGGTCTGTCTAAATTAGCTAAAATGTCATTGGATACCTCTGCAGGTGGATCCATTCACTTAAAGAAAATGCCTGCAGAAGCTCAAGAACTCATTGACATGGTTGCTAATAACCAGTTCACGTACACTTCTGAGAGGAATCCTGTGAGTAATGGGACGCCTATGAAGAAGGGAGTTCTTGAAATTGATACTCTGAATGCCATACTGGCTCAGAATAAAATATTGACTCAGCAAGTCAATATGATTTCTCAGAGTCTGAATGGAATGCAAGCTGCATCCAACAGTACTCAAGAGGCATCTTCTGAAGAAGAAGCTTATGATCCTGAGAACCCTGCAATAGCAGAGGTAAATTATATAGGTAAACCTTATGGAAACACCTATAACCCCTCATGGAGAAATCACCTAAATCTCTCATAGAAGGATCAACAAAAGCCTCAACAAGGCTTTAATAATGGTGGAAGAAATAGGTTTAACAATAGTAAACCTTTTCCATCATCCACTCAGCAACAGACAGAGAACTCTGAACAAAATACCTCTAATTTAGCAAACTTAGTCTCTGATCTATCTAAGGCCACTGTAAGTTTCATGAATGAAACAAGGTCCACCATTAGAAATTTAGAGGCACAAGTGGGCCATCTGAGTAAAAGGATCACTGAAATCCCTCCTAGTACTCTCTCAAGCAATACAGAAGAAAATCCAAAAGCAGAGTGCAAGGCCATTGACATAGTCAACACGGCCGAACCTGGAGAGGAAGGGGAGGACGTAAATCCCAGTGAGGAAGACCTCCTGGGACGTCCAGTGATCAATAAGGAGTTTCCCTTTGAGGAACCAAAGGAATCTGAGACTCATCTAGAGACCATAGAGATTCCATTAAACCTCCTTATGCCCTTCATGAGCTCTGATGAGTATTCCTCTTCTAAAGAAAATGAGGATGTTAGTGAAGAGCAAGTTGCCAAGTACCTTGGTGCAATCATGAAGCTGAATGCCAAATTATTTGGTATTGAGACTTGGGAAGATGAACCTCCCTTGTTCACCAATGAACTAAGTGACCTGGATTAACTGACATTGCCTCAGAAGAAACAGGATCCTGGAAAGTTCGTAATACCTTGTACCATAGGCAACATGATCTTTGAAGAGGCTCTGTGTGACCTTGGTTCAGGGATAAACCTCATGCCCCTCTCTGTAATAGAGAAACTGGGAATTTTTGGGGTGCAAGCTACTAAAATCTCATTAGAGATGGCAGACAATTCAAGAAAACAGGCTTATGGACAAGTAGAGGACATGTTAGGAAAGGTTGAAGGCCTTTACATCCCTGCTGATTTCATAATCCTTGATACTAGGAAGGATGAGGATGAATCCATCATCCTTGGAAGACCTTTCCTAGCCACAGCAAGAGCTGTGATTGATGTTGACAGAGGTGAATTAGTCCTTCAATTGAATGAGGACTCCCTTGTGTTTACAACTCAAGGTTACCCTTCTGTAAACATGGAAAAGAAGCACAGTATGCTTCTCTCAAAACAGAGTCAACCAGAGCCCCCACAGTCAAACTCTAAGTTTGGTGTTGGGAGGCCACAACCAAACTCTAAGTTTGGTGTTGAACTCCCATATCCAAACTCTAAGTTTGGTGTTGGGAAGTCTCAACAATGCTCTGAACATCTGTGAGGCTCCATGAGAGCCCATTGTCAAGCTATTGACATTAAAGAAGCACTTGTTGGGAGGCAACCCAATTTTTATTTATCTAATTTTATTTTTCTTGTTCTTTCATGTTTTATTAGGTTCATGATCATGCGGAGTCACAAAATAAATATAAAAATTGAAAACGGAATCAAAAATAGCAGAAGAAAAATCACACCCTGGAGGAAGACCTTACTGGCGTTTAAACGCCAGTAAGAAGCATCTGGCTGGCGTTCAACGCCAGAACAGAGCATGGTTCTGGCGCTGAATGCCTAAAATTGGCAGCATCTGGGCGTTTGAATGCCAGAATTGCACCCTGGAAAAGAGCTGGCGCTGAACACCCAGAACAAGCATGGTTCTGGCGTTCAACGCCAGAAATGGGCAACAAATGGGCGTTCAAAGCCCAGAACAAGCACCAATCTGGCGCTGAACGCCCAGAGTTGTGTGCAAGGGCATTTTGCATGCCTAATTTGGTGCAAAGTTGTAAATCCTTGAACACCTCAGGATCTGTGGACCCCACAGGATCCCCACCTACCTCCACTCACATCTTCTCACCCCTCTTTCACACAATCCCATAAACACTCTTCCCCGAAACTCTTCACCAATCACCTCAATCTCTCTTCCCTATAACCACTTCACCACTCACATCCATCCACTCTTCCCCATAAACCTACCTCATAAACCCCACCTACCTTCAAAATTCAAAATCAATTTCCCACCCAAAACCCACCCTTATGGCCAAATACACCCCTCCCCCCTCTCCTCTATATTTTCTTCTTCTTCTTCATCTATTATTTCTTCTCTTGCTCGAGGGCAAGCAATATTCTAAGTTTGGTGTGGTAAAAACATAAGCTTTTTGTTTTTCCATTACCATTGATGGCACCCAAGACCGAAGAATCCTCTAGAAAAGGGAAAGGGAAGACAAAAGCTTCCACCTCCGAGTCATGGGAGATGGAAAGATTCATCTCCAAAGCTCATCAAGACCACTTCTATGATGTTGTGGTCAAGAAGAAGGTGATCCCCGAGGTCCCTTTCAAGCTCAAGAAGAATGAGTATCCGGAGATCTGACATGAAATCCAAAGAAGAGGTTGGGAAGTTCTAACAAACCCCATCCAACATGTCGGCATCCTAATGGTTTAAGAGTTCTATGCCAATGCATGGATCACTAGGAACCATGATCAAAGTAATAACCCAAACCCAAAGAATTATATTACAATGGTTCAGGGGAAATACTTAGATTTTAGTCCGAAAAATGTGAGGTTGGCGTTTAACTTGCCTATGATGCAAGGAGATGCACGCCCCTACACTAGAAGGGTCAACTTTAATCAAAGGTTGGACCAAGTCCTCATGGACATATGTGTGGAAGGAGCTCAATGGAAGATTGACTCCAAAGGCAAGCCGGTTCAACTAAGAAGACTGGACCTCAAGCCTGTGGCTAGAGGATGGTTGGAGTTTATCCAACGCTCCATCATCCCCACTAGCAATCGATCTGAAGTTACTGTGGATCAGGCCATCATGATTTATAAAGTACTTAGTAACTTTGTCTTAAAGTTATGAATATCCTATGAATCCATCACCTCTCTTAAATGAAAAATGTTTTAATTCAAAAGAACAAGAAGTACATGAGGTTCGAATTCATCCTTGAACTTAGTTTAATTATATTGATGTGGTGACAATGCTTCTTGTTTTCTGAATGAATGCTTGAATAGTGCATATGTCTTTTGAAGTTGTTGTTTAAGAATGTTAAATATGTTGGCTCTTGAAAGAATGATGATAAGGAGACATGTTATTTGATGATCTGAAAAATCATAAAAATTATTCTTGAAGCAAGAAAAAGCAGCAAAAAACAAAGCTTGCAGAAAAAAAAATAGCGAAAAAAATAGAAAAAAAAAGAAGAAAAAAAGAGAAAAAGCAAGCAGAAAAAGCCAAAAGCTCTTAAACCCAAGAGGCAAGAGCAAAAATCCAATAACCCTTAAAACCAAAAGGCAAGGGTAATAAAAAGGATCCCAAGGCTTTGAGCATCAGTGGATAGGAGGGCCTAAAGGAATAAAATCCTGGCCTAAGCGGCTAAACCAAGCTGTCCCTAACCATGTGCTTGTGGCGTGTAGGTGTCAAGTGAAAACTTGAGACTGAGCGGTTAAAGTCAAGGTCCAAAGCAAAAGAAGAGTGTGCTTAAGAACCCTGGACACCTCTAATTAGGGACTTTAGCAGAGCTGAGTAACAATCTGAAAAGGTTCACCCAACTATGTGTCTGTGGCATTTATGTATCCGGTGGTAATACTAGAAAACAAAGTGCTTAGGGCCACGGCCAAGACTCATAAAATAGCTGTGTTCAAGAGTCATCATACTGAACTAGGAGAATCAATAACACTATCTGAACTCTGAGTTCCTATAGATGCCAATCATTCTGAACCTCAATGGATAAAGTGAGATGCCAAAACTATTCAAGAGGCAAAAAGCTACAAGTCCCGCTCATCTGATTGGAGCTATGTTTCATTGATAGTTTGGAATTTATAGTATATTCTCTTCTTTTTATCCTATTTGATTTTCAGTTGCTTGGAGACAAGCAACAATTTAAGTTTGGTGTTGTGATGAGCAGATAATTTATACGCTTTTTGGCATTTTTTTAGTATGTTTTTAGTAGAATCTAGTTACTTTTAGGGATGTTTTCATTAGTTTTTATGTTAAATTCACATTTCTGGACTTTACTATGAGTTTTTATGTTTTTCTGTGATTTCAGGTATTTTCTGACTGAAATTGAGGGACTTGAGCAAAAATCAGATTCAGAGGTTGAAGAAGGACTGCTGATGCTGTTGGATTCTGACCTCCCTGCACTCTAAGTGGATTTTCTGGAGCTACAGAACTTAAAATGGCGCACTTCCAATTGCGTTGGAAAGTAGACAACCAGGGCTTTCCAGCAATATATAATAGTCCATACTTTGGCCGAGTTTAGATGACGTAAAAGGGCGTTGAACGCCAGTTCTACGCTGCTGTCTAGAGTTAAACGCCAGAAACACGTCACAAACCAGAGTTGAACGCCAGAAATACGTTTCAACCTGGCGTTCAACTCCAGAAAGAGCCTCTGCACGTGTAACATTCAAGCTCAGCCCAAACAAACACCAAGTGGGCCCCGGAAGTGGATTTATGCATCAATTACTTACTTCTGTAAATCCTAGTAACTAGTTTAGTATAAATAGGACTTTTTACTATTGTATTTGACATCTTTTGATCATTTTTAGATCTCTAGACCTCCATGGGAGGCTGGCCACTCGGCCATGCTTACCCTATA